>NW_022195445.1:0-21349 GCF_008641045.1 Pistacia vera | reverse complement strand
TTCATTTTCTTCTGTCCAGCAAACATTGCTATAGCAATGAATAACACATAAGTTTGTATATATAATTCATATGCTTTCCTTCAAGATTTATGTTGATATACTGGAACTTCTCGTTAACCAAATAATATAAACTTATAACATGTTTAAAGATTGGAAACATGATTGAGTGAATAAGATCATATCATCTTAGAGAGAGGAAGAGAGAAATAAGCAATTTGCAATACATAGCTAAGAGTACAAATTTCCAGTTTTGGATACAATATTTTTCTTATCCTTGAAAGGCATAACAAACTCAGTAATCTAAACAAAGGGAGACAGAGAATTAAAGGTGTATGGGTATGGATAATGACTTGAGTTTATAACTAGCCAAGTACATTTTATATTGGTGGCTTAAATTTAACTCCAACAACTTATCTTCTCTGTCTATAATCTAAACAGCCAAGCGTACGTGAAGGTAGGTAACACTAATGGTTGTAGTTTGTGGGGGGCACTTTGGTGTTAGCTAGTTCTGTTTTGAATGCCAAAATCAAAGGCTGTGATGAGTATGATTCACGGCAGGGTGGTGGAGAGGTGGTGGCGCGGTGGCATTAAGAGCATGAGGTGGCGGTGGCAGCAGTGTTTGTGGTGGGCATTGGTAACATTTAGTAAAGAGCCCAAATGTGTCAATTTGGTGAATAAAATTGATCATACTAGCCCAGCCTCCGAACCCAAAACCAACCACCAGCACCCACACCACCACAAACACATTGATTGTGTAGGTGCCAATCCATCGCCCCACAAACCTCGGTGGCTGCTCAACCGCATTCTGCATCACATCACAATCATCCATCAGCTTCATATTACAATGTTACAATCTCTTATTGCTAATTAATGAATAGTTTATGAATATTAGAAAAGGGCACTCTCCCAGTAGGGAGAACCAGGTACAAACTGATAAAATTCTGCCACATTGTTGCAGCAAGAATCTTGTGCTTTTTGCAACTCATGGGGCCAAATATTTAATTAAATCTTTCATAGATTAAGCAAATCAAAGATAAAAGAACACCAAGTTTCATTATATATATACATAAACAACGTAACAGAAAGATGATAAATATTAAATCCCAAAGATTATCAACTTAGGAGAAAGACCAGGGAGCTGGTCTGCTTGACTGTGACAACACGCTATTGTCTGTGTTTCTTGTTCCTTACTCAACTTACTGATAACCCCACCTAATAATTTCATGATTAAATTAATATAAGCTTAATTAACAATGTTCAGTCAAAGTTAGACACGAAGAAAGGCTGTTGATTCATTTTCTTGATATGATATTTCAGGTGTCAAACTTTTTATTACTGATATTAATTTTACCTCTCGGGCGGCGGCTGATTTGAAGGTGAAGATATGGGCTAAGGCAGGGATGATGTAGACGGTAAAGCTGACCAGAAGTGATCCAACGGTGGAGTTGATGGGGCCAAAGAATGGGAAGATGATAGCCAAGAACCAAATGGGGACGACCACAGGCAATCTTGCTGCTGCCCTTTTGCATAAACTCTTGCACTCATGCAACCCAATGGCTTTCTCCCACACAAAATACAATGGTGTGCATGCAAATCCAAATGTAATAAACTGCACAAAAAACAATGAATCAAACACCAATCAAAACAAAACAAATCAATAAAATTACAATTACATATTCATTAATTTGAAGGGCATATATTTATTGGCTTGCCTGGTGGATGAGCATTAAAATGACAGCCATGTCTCGGAAGGGGGATTTGGGGAGAAGGGCAAAGGCGTTGGAGTGAGTAAGAAGCATGTCTCCAAATGCCCAATAAACAGCTGATGCGGAGGGCAGTGTCAGTGTCAACACATACAGAGTCGCCAGTAAGTAGATGGCCTTGAACTTCTGGGGCTTCCACATTGCGTGCATCAACTCCCTGCAGCCCCACCAGAGATCAATTAATTTCATCTTAAACAAATCAATTAATTAATCAACTAATAATAAGCTTGATTAATAGCCTTGGATTCATTGGTGAAGCTGGACAGCTGGACCCATCTTGGCCCTTTTTCATGATAAAAGCAAAAACAATAAGAAAGATGATTGGCTTTTCTCTAGTCTCTACATTGAAAAGGAAAATTAAGTCGGTTTCCCAAGAAAAACAGACTTTTTGCCTCCCACGCTCAAGAAGGGCAATTTGGGTATGAAAATGCATATAGTAATAGTTTATATTTTGATAAAAAAGAGATTGGTCCAACTCAATAGATCACATGGCTAGATCATGTCTAAACAAGTGAAGCTTCAGTCTCTTTCAGTAATGATGTTAAGCCTCTGGTTTTTCTACTACATGCATTATTATATTTTTTTTAAAAAAAAATTTCCCCCAATGAACAGCTTAAACATAAACAAATAGTCAAATACACAGATTTGTACATAACATAAAGGACACGATTCTTAATCCAAACTTGTCTTACACAGTGACGGCATGTCCCCCAAATGTGTAGAGAATGTTTGTGGCTCCTGTAAAATATAACACCAATTTGCTTGGGCCCGAATGTTTCACTCCTTCCACCTATATTCACATTAAACTAAACCATTAATATTAAAATTAAAATTATACAGACAACTTATTAACAGGCTTTATTAGACTGTAAATTACCTGGCCATGGAGGAGAGAGGCAATGGTGAGATACCAGGCTGTGTAAGTTGTCATCACGAGGCCGAGAAAAGACCAAATTCTGTAGTTGTGAAACGAAGGAATAAAGACTGTGGTTGCGCAACAAGCCCCGAAGATGTAAGTCCAAGTCCTCTTGTCGAGATTGTCATTTATGTAATATATGTTGCTGCAATAAATTAACATTAAAGATAAAGATAAACCCAGTTGCAGAGAGCCAGAAACGGGTCAGAGAGAGAAATGATTCTTTGTTTATTTTGGATGCTTGTAATTTAATGAGAATACAAATAAAGTAAGAGTCAGAGATTGGTCAGTAGAAATACCTTGCACAAGCTATGAGTTGAATCACGGATCCAAACAGAAGAAAAGTGCAGTTAAACGCCAAGCCCACGTTCCTCCAGTGTTTTCCAAGGAGCCCATCAAGAACTTCAAACCACTAAATTTTTAATTCAAAAACACAAAAGATCAAACTTTAATTAATATTATAGAGTGAATGAATGAAATGTTGTCTTTTAGGGTTAAGTTCTTTGTAGTATGAACCTGAATAACATGGTTTCTGAAATCAACTTTTTCTCTTTCTTTTCTTGTTCTATATTCTACGTAGAGTATGCTAATAAGATAAGCCGTCCAGCTCCCCATCAACCCATAGAAGAGCTGAAACAGTATCCCCGAGAGCATCCCCAGCTGGGAAAATGAGTATGGAAGTGTAAGCAAAACTTGAGCCACCTGAACAACAACACAAAATCAACATTAATACAAATTTCAACTTCAATAAGACCTCATAGTTACTGTTTTATATAAAAGAAATGCAATATAAACTAACCTGATTAGAAGAACAGCTAAACCAGGCGTCGTAAACGGAACCGCCATGCCAGAAGAACTTAGAGAGCTTTGTTTTGACATCCTGTGGCTTCCCTTCAGTTTCCATCTCTACATAATTTCCCACTATCACTGTCTCTACAACCTTATCGGCTGCCATTTCTCTCTCAGTCTCACTCTCTTTTAGTACTCAACGAGTTCTTTTTCTCTCTATTGGTGACAGGGTGTGTTTGTTTTAATTCTGTCCTACAATGGAGGTGAAGAGGGGAATATAGATAGGTATATATATAGTTATATACAATACCACACAGCTGGTTCTTTGTTCTTGAAGGATGAGAAAGGCTGTGCTTGAAAGGTACTGTAGAGAGCGGTTTTGGGAAGCGAGTAAATCCTCTTTAGGGAGCGCGCAAAGTTTCTTTTTTTTTTTTTTTTTCTTATTTAGGGCTTCAGATGAATTTTGATGATTTATTGTCCTTTATTGTAATTAGAAAGTTTTGTTGTTTAGCTCATAATATTTAATTAGTGTAATTAAGATTTTAATAGTAATTATTTAGAGAGCGTGATTGGCTTGTCCGCACGAGCGGGTCTCCCCGGTTCCCGAGCTGATAATTACAATTATCATTCTACCTAATCTACCCTTAATCTCCTCCCGTAGTCTCTAACATGCCCTCGTTATTTTTGCTATCTTGTAACCTATTTTTATATCCTAAATAGAGGATGAACTATTACAAACCAAACATCACAAAATTGATTTGTTTTTTTTTTTTTTTTAATGACAGGAAGGTGTTCGGGCCAGTTGATGTGCACCGCAACTAACTTACTGGTAGCTTAGAACTACCTTTTTTTTCAATGACTAGAGGGTGTCCGGGTAATCTTATGTACACATTAACTAATCCTTTAAGACCTTGGAACTACCAGCTAGATAAGAGCTACAGTGGTTACCAATTAACAATCGATGAAATATTCAAACTTAAAACCTCTTAAGTAATACACCCAATAGTCCATATCAAACCACTCCATCACTCAGAGATAGTTTACAAATTTGATTTTACAATGTAGAAAACACTCAATTCAGTTGATGGATGTAGTTTATTAATTATTATTTTTATCTTAAATTTATAATGTTTAATATGAAGAGTCCCTATCAAACCACTCAATTACCTAGAAGTGTTTGGGCTAGTTTGCGCGTACCTCAACTAATAACTTGGGCCCTGAAATTCATGATCAGGTACATCCTCAAGTGATCATCCCTATTAGCAACTGAAGAATTGAACTTAGTAATCATCCCTATTAATAACCGATGTGGATTGAACTCAAGACTTCTTGAGTAATATACTCAAGAGTTTTTGTCCAACCACTGAGCCACCCAAGGGTGGTTTGATAGCTAGTCTTTTCAGTAATTGACACAACCTATACCATTATGCACTTAATAGGAATAAAAGAATCTAAATCCCTAATTGGTTTATATTAATTTGGAGACGAAGAGGCCTTTAAATGGTTAGATATTTACTTGTTAAAACCTTTCATTTTTATTTATTTATTTTTTTGTTTAGCTTAAAGTTTTAGAATTTTTAATGTTTAATATGAAAATAATGTTAAGGATAATATAGTAAAAGAAAAAAGCAATAATAAAAATAAAAATAAAAATAAAATGTAGAAGAACTAGGCACATAGGGGAAGACAAAATAGAATGAAAGAAGTGAAGGAAATTATAACAAAGTAGACCGCATGATTGCAGCCAAACGGGCGTGGTCTCTTTACAAGAACAATAAAAAGCTGCTTTTCTCACATGCCCAATACCCTAAGTCCAATTTCCAAAATTCCTTATTCATTTTCCCCCCTTCTTTTTTTTTCATCATTTTACCCAAACGCTGCCTTGTTTGTTTTACCTTCATTTTATACGCTCCTGCTAAAATCATGTGTGCCCTTGGAATGGGGTAGATTTTATAAATTATAATAATAAATACCCATATATTTTGTGGGACCAACTATTTTTTTATCAGGTATCTGGACTAGCTTACGTATACATCAACTAATTTTTCGGGACTTTAAAACTATCGGTTAGACAATAATTCTAATGATTACCCTTATTAATAAACGAGAAAAAACTCGAACTCAAAATCTTTTAAATAATACATACAATAGTTATTATCGACCTTAAACCACTTGGCCACCCAAGAGTTGGTATGTGGGATCAAAATTGTATTTAGAATATTGTACTTTTGTGTACATTTATTTTTATTTTTTAATTTCTCTCTTACTTCATTATTGATATTCTTCTCTTTTCACAATCAGATCTGATATTCTCTCTTTAAACCTCTATCTTCCTTGGGAATAATTGCATATATTCAAAGTTTATTCCAATTTTATTTTCGATGGTAATTGAGTTTTGTTTTTTAATAAAATATTAGAAAGGATAAATATAGACCTAAATAATTAATCTACTAGGTGGGTATTTTATGTTCTCCAAGAATCCATGAATTACTTTTTTTTTTCTTTATAATAATTCCTTATATTATACACTCTATTTAGCCTCACAAATCTTGTTGATACCCATCTTTTTTCTTAGGATAAATCACATTTTTCATGTTACAAAAAAATAATAATAAGCATAATATTTCATATACCCTTTGTATTGAAAACTCTTTTGAGATGTGTTAAATAAAAACTTTTAACTACCTCTTGGTGGTTAAATGGTTCGATATGGACTTAGGTGTAATTACTCAAAAGATCATGAGTTTAAGTCTCTACTCGGTTGCTAATAGAGATAGCCCTTAGAGCTCTTACCCGGTCGATAATTCTAAGATCTTAACGGATTAGTTGAAGTATATATAAACTAGTCCGAATATCTTCAATTATTAAAAAAAAAAACAAAAAAACAAAAAAAAAAAATCTTTTTTTAATTCTCTATAATTTGTTTTTGAATTTGAACAAGAAACTCATAATGATAAACCATAATGAGTTTGTCTTGCTCACAATAAATAAGAGAGAAAACCCATCTCATCTCTCTTATAATTAAAAACAAAAGCATGAGTATGAGTATGGTTTCTATTTCTGGGTCTAGAAAATGAAAAGCAATGGGGTTGTTGCAGGTGCAGGGCAACATCTTCATCACAATCACATCACTTGAAAAACATTCGCCTGTGCTTTCTGTCTCCTTGACCCAGATCAGTGTTCTCACAAAGCACCACATTTCTGCATGCTTCTTCACTTAAACATAATCTTTGCCCCCCCTACCCATTTATTTGATGAATTGAGTGATCTTTCAAAACCTTAATGGCGTGTTTTGTTTCATTCAGAAGAAAATTCTTAATCTGTTGTATAATTGAAGTATATGAATGAATGAGGGTTTTCTGACCCATTCCTGACGCAGCCTTTTTGCGCATGTTTTGAAGCCATTAACATCAATGAATTCAAGACTGACATTCATCATAAAAATTTACACTTAGTTACCCTGTTCCCATATTAAATTTCTCCATGTAATTATGTTATACACATTCAATATTTCTCTGTTCATGTTGTTCCAACTCTTCTCTCTGACCTTGTTTATTTCTTTAAGAAAGAACCCATCTGATTAAATATGGTAATGGGTAACAGAAGAATTCTTGAAGAACATTGGAATTGTTGGGAAAATGAATCCAGACATGGCATGCAGGTTCTGCTAACGTATGTCTTCCAAATATAGGGAACCATTAATTGGATTAGTTATGATAATGTTGATTAAGAAATATTAAAAAAAACAAAATCAATCCTCCACAAATGTACACAAAGACAACGAGCAAATAATTTTATAGCACGGCAAGAAAACTTAGGCCTGCTGAGAATGGTGGATCCACTCTGCAACTGTAATCCATCACGCTATGTCAAATATAATATGATGAACAATAATTTCCTCTCAAACAATTATTGGAAATTTCCCATCATAGATTGTAAGAGCAATATCGATTCATCCAACGCTAACTTTAACGGCTTTATGTTCTCTTTTCTGAAAAACTATTATCATCATCATCATCATATTAATCAGTTCTAAAATTTCAATTCCATTCCAGATCGGCCCGGATGTTCAAATGGGTCGAATTTTCTCATGATAATGATAAAAGTGGGCAGAGAGATGAGATTGAAACCTCTACATTGACTTGAGATTTGGATATTGATTCAAGAGTGGTCAACTCCATTAGCAAAAAGGATTTTAATGTGCTCTATATAATTGATTTTAAAGCCAATTATGAAGAAACACCATGATGCAGATTTCTCTTTATGGCCTCCAAATTGGAAGCAAAATTTAGCAGCAAAAAGAATCCTATACTGGAAATAATTTCTTGTCAATCTACTTTTATGCCATTTTGTTTCACCACTAAAGCTGGAATTCATTTGGCCACTGCAAAGCACAATAAAGCTTTTTACAATATGTCTTATTTGCTCTTTCTTGGCATTTGAACTGGCCTTATTCCCTTGGCCACACAGTAAAAGATTAAAAAAGAAAGAAAGAAAAAAAAAAAAGAGGTAGACAATAGAAATGACAAGAAAGAAGAATTACCCTATGGATGACACCATTTTTTGAATTCATCCCAAAATATATAGAAAGTATTAAATATCATTTATCAACCCTTTTTTTTTTGGTTAATTAAATGGGTAATTTTTTATTTTTTATTTTTGGTTAATCAGGGGTATTTGAGTTAATTTATGCACACCTCAATTAATCTTTTGGGATCCTAAAATTAACGACCGAGTAAACTTTCAATGACTACATCTATTAACAATCGAGGTGAATCGAACTCAAGAGCTCGAATTGTTAAATTTTATTCCCCCCTTTTAAGAGATAGTTAAGTCTGAAACGTTACAGCTTTTTCAAAGGTAATAAAGATATGTTAAGGGAATTTTTTTAGAATCCGTGGAAATGCCCATTTAATTGGGCTACACCTTAAGGCCCAACCTTGAACCAGCCGAGTTGAGTTGGGCCAGGCCCAAATTTAAAATGTCTACTCTTGGGACACGTCACTGGCCAGTAGATTTTTTCGTTTGTTTGTAAAATCCAGGGTGATTAGAAGTGACGTGGCAACCGTTGATTGGGTAGCAACAGCGATTCCATGTATAATAACGTTGCTCTCCCGCGCAACATTTCATTCACTCACTTGCTCTCTACTCGCTCTCCTCTTAGAAGAATTAAGACACCATTCTTATCCTTAAATCTGCGCAGGCATTACCACCTCGGCGCACGTTAGTCCCAACGGCTCCGCTGTTCCGGGTCACCGGAGTTTATGACAGTTTTAGGCGTGGATCTTTGATTGGTCTGTCAGGTACCGTACTGGTACTGTCAGTATAGAAATAATAAATTTTATGCCTCGTTTCAGTTGCTTAATGATAAAAATATTTTCAATTTTCAATTTTTATATACTTAATATTACTTAGTTATAGTATGCATTGTTAATTACTTGGATTAATGAATTTTAACATAAAAAACTAGGGCATTTACAACTACAGTTAGCGATTTCTGGTTATACAAATTCATGTGGCTGATCATTTAATCATATTGATGATTATATTTTGAGTATATTTCGTAAATTAAAACATTTTAGCTTGATTCTATGTATATAGAGGTTGTTTTGGAGACAATAATTCGTGGGACGATTCAATTGCCTCATCAGTGGAATATAATCAAATTTGTGAGAATGTGGTGTGTGTTATTTTTGTCGATTGATTAAGGATGTTTACAGTATGCTACTGCTGAGCATTTGAATTTTTTCCCCTTGTTTAGTAATCGTTTGCCGGAATGTCTGCTGCACAAGATGGGATCCTAGGTCGACCCAAGGCAGAGTGGACACCGTCTCGCGATGCATATTTGGTTGAGCTTTTCATTGAGCAACATAATTGTGGAAGAACTGCCTACAATGAATTTAAGAATGAAGTGATCAAATCTGTTACGCGTGACTTCAACAAGAAGTTTACCATGAATTTAGAAGAGAATCAGATAAAGAACCGGTACAATGTGATGAAGAAGGATTATGGTGTTGTTAAAACTCTACTTGGTCATACTGGATTTGGTTGGGATGAAACTCGGCAAATGGTTGTTGCTGATGATAAAATTTGGGATAGCTATATTACGGTATGAACTATGAGCATTCTTTACAAATTGTTTCAAAATTTAGTCAAAAAAGCTGATGACATATTGTTGTAGGTGCGAAGTGAAGCAAGACCTTTCAGACGTAAAAGTTTTCCCCTGTATAAGCAAATGTCCATCATATTTGAAGGTAAACTTCACTATATATCTTTGTTGTAAATTTCTCATTACATTTGAGTTGAATTTTGTCTTTCCTGGAGCAATATCAGATGCTTACATTGCAGGAGAAAGAGCTACTGGTAAATATGTTCCTAGTGGAGTACCTTTGGTGACTGAAGAGGGACATAGTAACACAGAGACGGTAAGATCATCAGAACCTACTAATGTACCTACACAAATGGTTGATGGCACAGTTGATTCTGATTCAATAATCCGGATAAATGACACACTATCAAAGAAGCGGAAATCTGTAGGTCCAGCAGCATCCGGTCGCAAGAAAAAAGCATACTATAACGTAAGTGAGACGATAGAGAATGCCTTGTATGAGATGTTCTCAGCAGCCACATTTAAAGCTGCACAGAGGAACTCATTGAATGAGAAAACATTGTATCAGAAGTGTCTGGAGGATTTGCAGAAATTGGAAGAGTTGGATGACACTGAGTTTGCAAAAGCTGTGAATATTCTTAAAGACGATAAGAATGCAATCGCATTCGTGACCATTAAAGGACCTCGACGGCTAATTTGGTTGAGGTCTCTCTGGCAAGCACAGTAATCAAATATACATAATTGATCACACCCTCTTCAGCCCTCTTTACATATTTTTGGAACTGGGAATTCATTTTTATACAGGAGTGTTGTATTATTGTAGTTAATTCCAGTTTGTTCTTTCATGTATACCTTTGAAAGTTTAATTTGTTCATCGTGAGTAAGATTGTGTATCCCATTTTTTAAGTCAAATTAGCCACTGTTCCCTCTGTTGAAACTCTTGAATTTACTTTTATTTGATAGCTTAAATCACTGGAATTCTGTCAGTGCTACTAATGTTGCCTCAAAATCATATCAGAATCTGCTTTTGCTTACGCATTTTAAACTTGATTATTATCTTAAATACCTACCTTGATTTGTGGGTAATCCAGGAACCTCTTATTCTCAGAGGCTTCTACATACTGATGAGTAAGATTCAAGAATCCAATGGGCCTGTGCCACCTGTAATTTAAGATTGGTTTCTGGTTGTTTTTTCCTGCAAAATCTGTTGTGGGATAATCTGGGAATCTTGCAAAAATCACAGGGATATATTGCACAGTTCTTAGTTTTGACTTTTACTGTTACTTCATTAATGTATTATTAGATTAGAAAATGATTAATTATCAAATAATATTACTAAGCTTATTGTTAGACTTAAAACTCTTATATTATTCATGTTTTCAATACAAAAGTAATTATCAAAATTCGCTTTACAAAAGATAAAAAATAAAAAAAGGAGGGAAAACAATGAGAAAATGACTAACAAGCCCCTGAAAGCCACACACGTACACTCTTGAGTCCTGACCCTCCTCTTCTCTCAACAAGAAAAGTAAAATTCTTTAGCAAATGAAGACAACAAACGAGAACCAGAAGCCAAAAGCCAAAAGCTTCTTCTTTTATTCAATCTTTAACATTCTCTAATAATCAATTCTTCATCTTTAACCCCAAAACACTATTAATAAATAAGTAGCAATGGATCATCGCCTCCTCATCTCCGCCACCTTCATCTCTCTCCTCTCCCTCACTCTCCCTCCAGGTAACAAACGATCACTTCTTTGGAATTTTTTTTTTTTTTGAATATTCATTTGCGGCTGATCATATTTAAGTCTTTTCATTTTTGTCCATGCAGAAGCCCACTCGGCTTCTTTCAAGCTCATCAACAGGTGCCGCCGCACCATCTGGCCCGGTTTTCTCTCCGGCGCCAACTCNACCTTAACCCCAAAACACTATTAATAAATAAGTAGCAATGGATCATCGCCTCCTCATCTCCGCCACCTTCATCTCTCTCCTCTCCCTCACTCTCCCTCCAGGTAACAAACGATCACTTCTTTGGAATTTTTTTTTTTTTTGAATATTCATTTGCGGCTGATCATATTTAAGTCTTTTCATTTTTGTCCATGCAGAAGCCCACTCGGCTTCTTTCAAGCTCATCAACAGGTGCCGCCGCACCATCTGGCCCGGTTTTCTCTCCGGCGCCAACTCTCCGCCGCTCTCCTCCACTGGCTTCGAGCTCAGGACCGGCAAGTCGAGGACTTTAACAATCCCCAAGTCTTGGTCGGGCCGGCTCTGGGCTCGAACCCTCTGTGCCCATCACAGCAACCAAACATTCTCTTGCGTTACCGGAGACTGTGGCTCCGGTAAGGTCGAATGCGCTGGCGGAGGAGCCGCCCCACCCACTACCCTTGCGGAATTCACCCTCAACGGCGCCGGTGGGCTAGACTTTTACGACGTAAGTTTGGTTGATGGCTATAACCTCCCTATGCTAATCTTGCCCAAGGGCGGTTCTGGCGGCGGCTGTAGTGCTACTGGGTGTTTAGTTGATCTCAACGGTGCGTGTCCAGCGGATTTGAGAGTTGCGCGTGGGACACACGGGCCAAGTGTAGCTTGTAAGAGCGCGTGTGAGGCTTTTGGTGATCCTAGGTATTGTTGTAGCGAGGCGTACGCTACGCCTGACACGTGTGGTCCTTCAGTGTATTCTCTCTTTTTCAAACACGCTTGCCCACGCGCGTATAGTTTTGCTTACGATGATAAGACGAGCACGTACACGTGCGCGTCCGCCGACTACGTTATCATATTTTGCCCGCCACCTTACACCAGGTGAATTTACTATTTTTGCTTTGTGGGATCTTGCGATTATTGCTTTAATGCCTTATGAATATGCTATTGTAGTTTGGTCATTTTACATTTTTTGCATTATTGGCCACGTTGGCACCTTCCAGAAATTTCGCCAGCTTTGACGGATGGAATGGGCAATTAAATTAAACTAATAATAGAGCTGTGGGTTGGTTTGGAAAGTGAGTTATCGATGAATTGAGAAGCACCTTTTTTGGATTAATGTGTTACATTTTTACTTGATAAAGTGTTTTTGTTTAGATACGCAATATTGTCAAAACCTACCCACCTATGGTAGCCCGGCAGTAAGGACGAACCTAGGGGGCTGCAAATGGGTAGAATTTGCAGTCCCAGGTTCGTTCCCATTAGGTGCATAGGTAATACTTTGTCCATGATTTGCTTGAGAGTTATACGGTGGGTGGGTTGTTGTGGGATAACTCTTCTTGAAGATTAATGTGCCTGTAAGTTGGTCCGGACGGCTAGTTTCACTGTATAATTGATTTAAAAAATTAGTTTTTTTTATAACAAAGGTGAAGTGTCGCCAAGCATAGCCATTTTTGCTATTTTGGTAAATGGATTGTGCACCCTTATGGGCTCCACTCTTTTATGTAGCTAAACTGTGAGAAAGTTCTTAAAAGTTATTAGTCAGGTTGTCAATTTGTAGAAGAAATGTGGATTAGATTGACTAGTGGTTGTTGTGCTAGCTGAATGGTTGTTCCTATAGTTTAGAGAACTAAAAGATGATCTTGCACTAAAAACTTGATCTGGGCATTTTTGCTCTGAAGTGCTGGGTGTATGGTTCTTGAAGGTAGGAGGCTATCGATGTGGGGATTGTGGTTTTGACATTGTTTTACCCTGTGCATCACCGCAGAACTAGTTGGCTTCATGTTAAGCGAGTATTTTTGTTATAATGGCATAATTGTGGAAGAATCAGTACTAGTTATAGGTTGTCAGTGGGTTTTGCGGTGTGTCTTATATGATTCGCATATATGAGTTGGATTATCTAAAAACTGTGGCCGATCACATCCATATGAGGCACTAAAATTCTACAGTAATATTACATGCATGATACCAGTAAAGATTAGTTTACCTAGCCCCTGATGCACTACTATTAGTTCGGTATGTAATGACAGATTGTGATCTGAAAACGAAATGCAGGTTCTCCTTTGATATCCTGTTGTGTCCTTCCTTATTTTATCCATTGTACTTAATCAAGATGTTTAACTTGCTAGAAAGATCAATTCATAAGAATGTTATTTTAACCATGAGGATGTTTGTCTGTTTATCTGATCGTATGCATGCTTGTTTTTTCTGTGCATACTCTAGTCAGTTGACAATTAGAAGCTGGACTCTAATCTTATTAGAATCGTTATCTGCTAAAGATATGGATACTTATAAGCACTTCAACAAAACTGAAGACTGAATGCAAGTATTTATGCTTACTATTGCATGATGGTAGAATAAGCTGTTCATTGCTCATTCATAGAAGTGATGCTTACATGACAAAAATTTGATTATGTTTCTTGATAGAAATAAAATTTCAGTTAATCATTTTGTTTTGGTGTCCGTGACTTATCTGCTAATAGCAGAGTAGGAAACTAATTCCAGGTTTTGGAAGGGCTAATGTATAGCTAGAGAAAGATTGGACACTAGTTACAAACAGTCTTATTTTCCTTCTCTTTCACTGACCTTTTTTTCTGAAGAGGTTCAATGCATAATGATAATGGTGTTTTGGTTGTGTTGTTTGCTTCAAGTAGTGTGTGTATTATTTTCTTTAATTATGCACTAAGATTGTCCTATAAACAATGAACTGTCTCTTGTATGAAAAATATGCAGTCAAAAATTGGTGGGAGCGCGAAAAGATGGTGCACCGTTACCACTTGTGAACAAGACTACAATGTACATTGCAACAGATCATTCAAGCGGTGCTTTGTCCTCAGGTCTGGTCCAAAGGCATTTTACTGCCTGTGCTGCCTCTATTCTATCGGCTCTTTTGCTCTTTTGGCCGATTATATTGCCTTTATGACTAACATTAGCTTGGCCTGGATATCTCCAGGCAGATAGTATCATAAATTCCAGCTTCAGAAGGTGCCATCTTCATTATTGCTGCGCCAGTGGTTAGCCCTCATATAGATATTGTTCATGGAAGAGGTCGAAGTTCAGATAAGTCATCGCTGGTGGGACTTCGAAATTCTATGGAAGATCTTGTACATGCCTTTCTTTGTATTCTTACGTTTTTCTCGTTCAGATATATTGAGCTCCTTGATCAATATAGTATTTCCAATGATTTACGCTGAATTTTACACAATACCCAACATATCAAAACTCAAAGCATCAATCTTTACAGCTGGGTTTTCCCGATAAGACTCAAATAACTGTAACAAAACACTATCAATATCTTTAATTGATGAACTTTTGATGTTAAAGATTCATCAATTAAAGATATTGTTAGTGTTTTGTTACAATTATTTGAGTCTTATCGGGAAAACCCAGATGTAAAGATTGATGCTTTGAGTTTTTATATGTTGGGTATTGTTAAGGGTTTAGGGTTTTACAAGAAATGTGACTTGGCATTGAGTGTGTTTGAGTGGTTTAGGAGTTGTAAAGATTGTGAGTTGGTCATCTTGAATGGTAGTTTAGCTGTAATATATTAGTATGTTAATTTCGGCTGCGGCTTCGTTGTTGAATAGTTTGCATAAGATGGGAATGATTTGATGTTTATGCTTTACTTCATTGATATTGCTTATGCTAGCAATGGGAGGTATAGGGAGGCTGTGATGATTGTTCAAGAAATGGAGGAGGAGTGTTGTAAACCTACTTTGATAACTTACAATATGATTCTGAATGTGTATGGAAAATGGGTATGCCCTGGAATAAGATTATGACTCTGGTAGAGGGAATGAAGAATGCCGGAGTTGCCCCAATTCTTATAATACGCTTATAAGTTGTTGTCGGCGGATATTTGCATGAAGAAGAGCTTGGGTTTTTGAGGAAATGAAATTAGCGTGTTTTAGTCCAGTAAGGTTACTTATATAATGCCTTGTTGGATGTTTACGGAAGTCTAGGCACCTAAAGAAGCCATGGAGGTATTAAGGAGATGGAGGTTAATGGTTGTTCATTGATATCAGCTTATGCCGAGATGGTATTCCAGACATCGAGAATTGTCTTTTCCCTTTCAAAAATGTCCTGATCTGTTGTGGTTGAGTTGTTTTATGTCAACTTAGCAAATTTTCAAGAGTCTTGTATTGAATCCCCTCCAATAGTAATTGAAGCTTGGATGTTAACCCCTAGAAATCCCATTTGTTATCTATATTAATGTTTTGGATCATCCGGAATGTAGGCGAGAAGTGTAAATTGTAAGTGACAGGGTTGATTTTTAGCACGCAAGGACTCATCCAATGGCTTTCTTGGCCCATGGGGCAGATCTTGATGGAGTAAACATAATATTTATTTGGTTGACATTTAAACACACCTGACCACATCACCTGGACCCTGCTACCTTAACTCTTTGATTCCTTCTGTACCACCCAACTCATGATAGTTAGATTGCACAATTTATTTCATTTTAATCTTTATCAAAATGGGATTTAGACATAGGTATTAGGTTCTCAATATAATCCATTACCAGAAGGCATTCATCATCTGCCTGTTTACATTAGAGTAGAGCTTTTAAGTGAAGGATCTCCCACATGGGTTCTCACATAAATGGCTTAAATTGGCTCAACACATAACTCAATGAAAGGATTGACTCTTCTAATAATGGATCCTCATTACTCCTCTGTACCTCTTTTAAGAGGTTGAAATCTTATCAATAAAATAAATTTTTAGGCTAACTTGCATCGAGAAAGGGAATCAGAACCTTTCTTCTTCAATAATGTATTCTGTAGCCAAGTACATATATGGAAAAGAATCCAACAGAAGAAGATATAAATCAAATTCTTCAAGATGTTCCTAATGCAACTGATCCTGGATTTGCATTTTGTCAAAGAAAGATACAATAAATACACAAAAGAAGCATTTAAACATTGTTTAATCACTTTACTCCTCTTAAAAAGTCATTAAAGTAAAACAATTATTGATTGAACCAAACCATCCACATTTCTCACCCACTTTTCCACCGCAAATAGATCCCTTCTTGTCCTTTTTGTCTTTGCGGCTCTTCTCCAATATCGGACGAACCCACACCCAGTCCTTCTGACGAGTTTCCATTAACGTCAGAAATGATGTCCCTGTATAAGTTAGAAATTTCTCACGGATTTGTAAGATGAACTGGCAATTTGGAATGTTCGTCAAAATTCAAACCTTATTATTCTTGTAAGTTGTATCCTGAAAAGATTTGGACCCAATGAATTGAATAAGCATGTGGGTTAGTCCATGAGAGATTAGTATACTTTGTGTGTGCATGTGACAATTAATTACAGTGATCTGTTTGATTCAAACCAACCAACACAATTCGATTCCATTATAAGTCCAGGAGAAAACGATAGCTTCGATTGATGGCCCCATTTGGAGATACAAGCAGACGAATTATTTCTGATTTCTGTTGTCTGTTTCTTTCAAGCTATAGCGTTCATATTGTGGAGGTTAGATTCTCCACATGAAGAACCTGTGTTCTTTACATTGTTGCATGCATGATAATTAAGAGTCATGCTACAGACACAATTTTTGTACGAAGGATTGACAATTAGTCAACACGACCCACGTTGGAGTTTCGTACTAAACGGTCGTCCAATATTATGGACGTCCGCCTATATTTCATAGACTCTCGTTCATATTATATGGACGAGTGTCCATTTACTATGGACCGTCCATCGCAAAAAAATTTAAAAGAAAAATAATGGATACCGTCCATCTTATATGATGGTGTCTATTTAATTACGTAATTTTAATATCAACCATAAATACATCATCATTTAAAGTCTTTTATTTTATTTTTTTATGATTAGAAGTATTGGACCAACTTACGCATATCTCAACTAATCTCTCGAGACCCTAAATCACTGGCGAGAGTCTTTCTTACTCTCTTTACTTCAAAGTCCTTAAAACATAAATCTGGATGATGATGTGTTTTCAAAACTTATATAGACATTCTCGAATCATAAAAGTGAGATTACATCACCAAATTTGTGAGGTACAAACAACTAGAACCAATTTTGGTGTATGTGAAATTTAATTGTGACAGAATCTGTCTCGTCAATTATAATAATTTAGTTATGGTCACGTGGAGCTAGGGCCACTACCATTCTGATAATGTCTAAACAAAGAACAATTATGGTGCAAAGTTACTTTTATGTTTGATCAATATATGACCCCATTATTTATCTTTTACAACGAAGTTAAAAAAAAAAAAAAAAAAACGAAAGCAAAAAGTGCAATTTTTCATCACCTTTTTAATTGAATTTTTTTTTAGTTGCTCTTAAGATCAATTCACTTTTTGTATTAATAATAATGTATGTTGATGGTCTTCTCTCTCTTTTTAGGAGTGTTCGGGTCGACCTCAACTAATTCCGAATCTATTTAATACATGCAAACCTAATGGTCAAATAAATCAAAATATGTGTAGGTGGTATTTTGATGGACTCAACACAAAACTTATGGATATCTAAGGTTACATCCGATCACACGCCAATGGTTGAATTATCTCTAAATTGGCCATGCCTCATTCAATCACCACAGGTAGAGCAGTCAACTAAGACTATGAATGTATTATCAAATATCTTGAGTTCACTACTTTGATAACTAAAGGTTTGCTTGATTATTATCTTAAGCTCTGAAAATTCTGCAATACGATAAACTAATTCGAATGCTTTCAAAAAAAAAAAAAATCCCAGACTTCCTAATTAATAATAAATTGATTAAATTAATAGTGAAAGTTTTGCTCTAAAGAGATGATACTTACTGCATATCAATGAAACTAAAAGAAGAGAATTTTGGAATCCAATGCCTTAGGTTTTCCCATTATTGCCCTAAACCTTACGCCACGTGTATTTGCTAAAAACGGTTCCGTTTATCTGACGTGGTAATGACAACCAATAGAAAGGTAGCCATCTCAGCCTTATAAAGTGACATGGAAAGTATCAGCACCTTCCCCATGTAGTATGTATGGGTGATGACGTGACACCATCCATAAAAGGTGTATGGTGGGCCATCTTTTTCCCAAAGTTCCGTCTCTTTTTTTGACTTGATCGTTGAGAAAATCACGGTGGGTGATACTGTTTATAACATGGGGATTCACGTACCAGAACATAGCTGTCTTCCTATGGTGAGGATGGGTTTGCAATTGGCAAACTTGTACGTTGATTAATGATTATTTTTGCAAAAACATGACATGCTGTTTCTAACGTTTACATCTATAATTAATTAACACGATAATCACAATATAATTCCCTCAAATCCCTAATCGAAGCTTCAAACAAAAAAATCCAATAATTTTAAAATAGCAAAAACACCCTATATAATCATATCACTTATTATACATTTTATAATTAATAAGAGTTATTATATATTGTATTTGGACTAGCATAACAAAAAACAAAATAAAAATAAATTTTATTAATAAAAATTTGATAAATTTGAGAGTTTTAAATGCCCCATCAACTTATGAGATAATTTTAGTTCCTGAGGTTTGCTATTTGTAACATTTGGTCCCACCAATAATAAATAAATTGCAATTGTGAATTGACATGAGAGAGAGATAAGACAAACAACACTGAACAAAACTATTTATTTTTTGCACCAATTTTGGACTTCTCCGTCACCCTCAGTCGTCTCTGCTCACTCACATCACACTCACTCCCCCCACTCTCCATTCATCGCCTCCCAAAAAAACCCTTTTCCCTTCATCTCTCTCACTCACTCACACCTCCCTCTTCCCAAAACCCCTGCATTGTCTTCTCCACTTACCTTCTCATGGATCTCTTCCCTCCCGCTTTAGCTCTCATTCTTCTTTTTACAACTTCTCAAGGTTAAAAAACTATTAAAAAAAAAAAAACTTGTTCTCGTTTTTTTTCACAAAATGCCAACTTTACTAACCTGTTTTTGCTTCATTCTCTCATGTGTTTCAGCTGCCACCTTCACATTCGTCAACAGATGCGACTACACTATTTGGCCCGGCATTCTCGCTAATGCAGGCAGTCCTAGACTCGACAGCACAGGATTCGAGCTCCTCAAAGATGCTTCCCGCTCTTTTCTTGCCCCCACGGGCTGGTCGGGCCGCTTCTGGGCTCGAACCGGCTGTAACTTTGACGGATCCGGAGCCGGCTCTTGTTCTACCGGAGACTGTGGGTCCGGTCAAGTTGAGTGTAACGGGCTTGGAGCCGCCCCTCCCGCCACTCTAGCGGAGTTCACTCTGGGGACGGGTGGGCAGGATTTTTATGACGTCAGCCTTGTCGATGGGTACAACTTGCCCATGCTTGTGGAGACGTCGGGCGGGGCGGGTCTGTGCGCTTCGACGGGTTGCTCCACGGACTTGAACCAGCAATGTCCGGCGGAATTGAGGGTCGGTGAGGGGGACGCCTGCAAGAGCGCGTGTGAGGCGTTTGGGAGTCCTGAGTATTGTTGCAGTGGCGCGTTTAACACTCCCGCCAGCTGCAAACCGTCGGTATACTCGGAGATGTTCAAGTCCGCTTGTCCGAAATCTTACAGCTATGCGTACGACGATGCCACAAGTACGTTCACATGCAGTGGAGCTGACTATACTGTGACGTTTTGCCCGTCTTCTTCTCCTAGGTATGCATTTCCTGTCCGCCACTTAATTAGTCACACATACTATTTTTTAATCCGTCATTAATTTATTAATCTCCCTCTTAATGCACTTTAACTGTATTTATTACTAATGATGTTGTTCTTTTGTTTGTTTGCTTTTGTATTATGTCATTATGTGGGTTTTGGTGATAATTAATGGTGGCCAACTGGAAATGCCAAAGATTATCTTTATTATGATTTCATTTTGGTTGATTAATGGAGGTTGATGGGTTGCTTTTAATGCCATCATTGTGATTCATTCTTATTTTTCACCAAAGAATCTGACACCAGAAATTAGTGTATCCTGAAAGATTAATTTATTATTTGTTTTTAATGTCTTCTGCAGTCAGAAATCTTCAAGTTATGCAACACCAACGACAGGATCATCATCACAGCAGCAGCAACAACAAGGTTCAGGATCCGGGATAGAGTATTCGGGTAATGGATATGGATCAGGGTATACTCCAGGTTCTGGTGCCGGAACTGGATCTGGGTATCCGGGGTCTGGTGCCGGAACTGGATCTGGGTATCCGGGGTCTGGTGCTGGGACAGGATCCGGAGGAAGCAGCGTGTTGGCAGATGGGACATATTTAGCTGGTTTGGCCATGGGAGATTCACCAAGAACAGCATCAATGAGTGCTCTTCAATTTGCAGTTGTGGCCTTTACAGCTCTCTCTCTCATGTGCTCATGTTTCTTCTCCTTGTAGTCCCTCTCCTCCTATTATATAATTTATGGTCTTTTTGTATGTGAATTCTTTTTATGTTTTCAGCCTTTGGTAAGAAAGCTGACTAGATTCTTATTCCAGATTGTAATCCACTCACCAACCCATTTCAGAATTCCTAGGAACTTTCAATGTTACATATTTAAAAATGCTTGTTCCTGCATAATTTTTTGGGGTCATTGGATGATTTTTATGCAGATTAAGCGAAAAACTAGATCATATTTTTGGCAAATTTTGGCGTTGCTTGTTTCAATGGTGTGGTTGTAAAGGAAGAAAAGACAGTAATCTCATTTGTGTAATGTGAATACGTTGTCAGGATTTTGGGGTCTCTCTCTCTCTCTCTCTCTTTTCGGAAACTGCAAGATTTTGGCGCTTTTGCTTTTGTCTGCTATGGAACCAGAATTTCTTTTAATGTGTAATGTTATGTTATTGCAGTGAATCATTGATGTTGAAACTAAAGAAAAGCTTGATTCATACATTAATAAGAAAAATTATT
>NW_022195443.1:0-1241 GCF_008641045.1 Pistacia vera | reverse complement strand
GCTCTCTCATTCACACAGTGACTACGTGCTGCCATTGCCATGCACACCGTTTCCTTTTAAAACTTCTACACATGCCAAAGCCATTTCCTTAAAAGTTGCTATACTCCCACATATAATTTCCGGAGATTACTTTTATGTTATTTCATTTGCTTTCTTGAACCTTCCTTTTTTGTTCATCTTCGCTGCTTCTTCTAGCTCTTTACTTTCCCTTGCCTACTGTTTCTGGTACGGATTCGATTTAATTTCAGTTTTCTTTTCATAATACATGCTATTTGTCTGCTGAGAAATGTTAGTTGAATTTCTACTAGAAAAGAACTGAAATACTGTTATTTTATTTTGAGAAGGAGAGCTCCAAGGTAAGTAAGATGTTTTTCAATTATTTACGAGAAGTATAATTTTTTTTTTTTTTTTTTTTTGATAACCTTTACGAGTAGTATGATTAATCTGTCTATTTATGCATGTATGTTCCCAATATAACATGAAAATCTTGAACTGAAAATCGAACATCTTCCGGGAAATTCTGATAATTATTTAAAGGACTTCTTCTACCCGGCTTAATAACATTTTTTCATTTACAAACCTTTTTTTTTTAGGATAATACTATATTTATAAACGAATCTTACCAAAATTTTCGTATAAAATGGTGTGGTAAAAAGTTAATAAAAATTGACTATAATGAGTTTTTGTTTTTGTTTTTATTTCACTTTTCTATTATTTTTTGTTACCTTTATATGAAATATAAAATGTTTGTAGAATTTGTTTATAAGTATAACATTATTGTTTTTATAATACTATTTAAATTTATATTTCATTTTCGATTTCGATATTATTGTGACCTTACAGTATTATCATTCTCTTTTTCAATCATCACTTATTAAAACTTTGAAAATCTTATTACCATCGCCTTTGTCAATCATTGACAATCAAGTGATTAAGGTTTGTGTAGATGTCTTCTTAAGTTAAATTTTAATTAATTCCAATCTTCTATCAATAAAACACTTATTAATTTTTTCTTTTTGTAAGCTTCAATAATTTAGACAAATTTGTTTTTATGTTAAAATATAAATTCAGATAATAAAATGATATTTAACAAAATAGGTAGCGGAAATCAGTAAAACATTATTTTGGTGGAAAAAAGTCGGTGACTCATTTGCATTTATGTTTTTGTGTAAAATGTAAGGGTATTTTAGTCATTATGGAGAAGAATACTGTAAAGTAACAGATTTTATAAACGTCTGTCA
>NW_022195442.1:0-122285 GCF_008641045.1 Pistacia vera | reverse complement strand
CTATATACCCACCTGCAACCTCAGTGATTTCTTAGTCACCAGAAAATATAGGTAGGAGCTTAGACTGAAGCACAAGCGAAATGTGTTCAACTCTGACCTCCTCTGATTCTATTCACCAAAAAGTAAAGAAATTAAACTACAGTTGTGTATATTTTGATTCTATATGACATAACTCCTTTAGTTGTGCTTAAAACAAAACATGAGCATACCTCAGGAGGTCTTACTGACCGGGGAAACATTGAACTCTCCAGATCGCTAGAGAAAAGCACATGCATAATACCAAACAGACCTTGAACAAAGCCATATTCATCACTTGCCTCATAAGGCCAAACCTATAGAACATTAAAATGATTTTAACAAATAAGAAATAAGGGGTTGAAAAACATGGCTCCATATTAATGACAAAGTGACTTAAAAATATAAAAGAATGGTGGATGCAATTGTCAATATAATGATTTTAGCAATTGAAAGTATCAAAATTAGCCAGGTGTTAGAGCAGAATAAACAGTGCGTTGGACACCATAAAATTAAGCCATTAAGCTCAGAACACTCAGGAATGGCACTTACCTTGCTAAGTATACCAACAACAAGATTAATCTGCTCCATTATCAATTCATCACCCCCAAAAACATTTTCTTGAAGAACTTGATCAAAGAGTAACTGATGTCCTTTGACAAACTCTATGACTTCACGAACAATTTTATTCTTCACCTACCAAAAGCAAATAAGAAGATGAAGAAAACTAGGATCTTAGGAGAAATAAGAGAAAAAGAATGTACAACAAAAGGGAAATAAAGTCTTAGTAAAGAAACTTATCAAATTCAACAATCTATATTTCCAATGTCACATTTGGTGAAGCATATTATTTAAAACTTATGTTAATGTAGTTCTCTTAAGAAATTGGCATACTTCTTATTGATTCCATTAGAAAATAAGCAAGTCTGTGATTGAACAAGAACATTCAGGAGAGCTTGAGGTTGACTTTATGGTTCTGATAAAGATTGTTGATATATAATAATTATTACGGAATTAGGCTCCATATTAAGAAAATGACAAATATTTCAGGGCTGTTAGGTTTTCTGTTGAATTCATTTTACCAAAAACAACCTCTTCATAAGTTCATAAAATAGTTAAAACAATGGGAAGCTCATTTGGGTCTTCGTCGTATCTAGTACTCGTGTACCAATCACCACTTATATTCAGGTTTCCAAAGAGTAGGATCCAAACCCTACTAATTTGAACCAGGTCTAACTAGTGGAAAGGCAAGAGAGAACCCATTGATACTGCAACCAAAAATCTAAGGTAGAAGCAGAGTAGCCATGCACTGAGGTTAAGTTGAGAAGTTGCAGTATGGTCTAAGAATAAGAAGACTAACCTCAAAAAAGTCAGAAGTATCAACCAACGATGTGAAAGAAAACACCAATCTCAACATAGGAGTTATGATCATCCGTTGCCTGTCAATGTCCTTGGCTACATCTCTTCGGAGCTTTGTGCCAACTCGTCTCAAACTTCCCTGGTTGATTATGTAGCTTTATTTAGTCAAATTACCAGTGAAACAAAAAGAGGACTATTGAGCATAATGGCAACTTTTTCACCTGCAAATCAACAGCTCTGCATGAAGAAAAATGCTCCAGAGCTCCTATTGAAAACAGAACCTGGGCACCAGATTTCCCATACTTGTGACCGATTCTCAAAAGCAATGCAAGTTCGGCCTCAAGAGTACATGCTCGCTGCAATGAGTCTAGTGAATGCCTGCCATCCTAAATCAGAATATCATTTTAAGTAAGATGAATATATTTGCACAAGAAAAAAATATATATATATATTAAAAAAAAAAAAAAAAAGCAGCAATGAAGGGAAACTTAAATTGCAGATTTACAAGGTAGGCAAAAAAGATAATCCATATCCAATGATTGAAAACAAGACATAAGTCAGAAAACAAAAAGTGACACACTTTGACACTCCACATAATTTGAAAAAAATGGTCCTTGAAAAACAGAAAGGAGAGCCGAATAAGCTATGTTTCCATTTCCTAGTATGAATCTATGAGATAAGTGAACAGTACTATCCTCTTTCTACTTGTTCTGTGCAGGCAAGTGATGGGCGGCATGAGTTGGTTAGATAAAAGTGTCCGTACATTGGAGATGTCAAGGCAATATTCAGATGACAGAGGTGCTTGAAATAAAAATCCAAAATCATTCCTAAAAGCAGACAGCAATAAGATGTATAATTGAAAGATCATTTTTCTGAAACTTGACAGTGATCATATATATTTAGACTTGCACTATAATCTTCCTTTAAAGATACTTCAAAATGGTTGCTAAACAATTACAACAAGATGTACCATCTCGTCCTTTGGAATCTGATTCATATGTCACTTTTGCAAAAACAACGTTGATACAATATTCTGGACAAAATAGATACCTGATAGGAAACATTACTGATGTTTGTTAAACAGGACCTTAAAAAACCCCTGCTTTGAAGCTGGCTTAAGAAATATTTTTCATGATCAAGACAAATCAGTGCATCCAGAACATAGAGAGAGATTGTCTTCCCAGGTTCACTGCCTTGAGTTGCATCTTTTATTACCTGAAGCATTGAAATTAGACAAAGGAGAAAGTGAAGATGCTCATCAAGACTACCAAGAAACCAAAATTGTACTGAACAAGAATGAGGACAATGAAAACATTTCATGATAACAAAAAATTGCAGAAAAGAAGATATGTGAATGAGACAATCAATTACTAGAATTAAATCAAAGAGACACATCTAAAAAAAATAAAAAAGAATCAGATGCCACAAGACAATGCATTTGTCATGTCTGATTATGAAGAATGAACATGGAAGACAAAGTCTCTGCACTCTATTGTCATTGAGGAAAGGCCTAAATTTTACTTTTTCCTGTAACAACAATTAGACAACCTTGCAGCACCACCATTCTTTCTTCCCTTAAAAGTGGGAAATCTTTCGATGAGAACTGAACACTAAGAGTGCAGCTCCCAACTAAGCTTACAATGGTTAAAAGATTGAACCAACAATGCAAAGAGATGGGACTATGTACACTAATATTAATATGAGATAGAGATATTAAGTTTAATTGAATGAAAGATGCTTAGATTTAAATATCACGTGACAAAACAGAAAAATATTCATCAACTGTAAAATTTTTGTAGTAAAACAAGAAAAACAATATCGGATATGTACAAATGACCTCAGTAACAAAGGGTCTAATAATAAATAATTAGTTGATAGAATCAAATATTAACATTAAAATCACTGAACAAGAATATAACAGTTCGATATCAAAATTTTTGAATATTTGTCATGATCCTTTATATGTAAACATAAATCAAATTTTCTCAAATATAAAAATTTTCAAGATATCAGTATACCATTTTTTTTTTCAAACTTTATGGTGAGAATTTTCAACCCTGGCTCACCATATACCACTCCAGACCGGGCCTAGCCCGGGCAAGCCTGATCCAGGCACGGGGCTTTCACATCCCTATTTGACATTTTGTATTGAATGAATGAAGGAGAGATATACGCACCAAATCCAAGATGGCTTGAGCCTCTGTCCTTAATATAGAGAAATTGGCATGAGCTAGTTCAGCTTGTTCTTTATCAATCTGGGAAAAATAACACAATAATTGTTGACTGAAACCTTTCTTCCATCAAAGGAAAACAATTGTAAAAGAAAATGAACAGCTCAAAGGTTTAAGAAACAACATGCCTTCTGGAGATCCAGATCTTCACCATCTTGTTCATCAAGCAACAAAAACTGCAAAACAGTTGTTGGAACATCTGGAGCAAGCATATGTTGACAATACTGGAAATAGCTAAGAAGCAAGGCATATTGACTGAAATACAGAATGATAAATGAAGGTCAGGTGCGATCTACAAAAGTAAAGCAAGCTAGAAACAGAGCCCTATTTAAAGTGTACCGTCTCCTCAAGGCTTCAGACGATTCATTTCTCAAAATTGCCATGATTAGCTTAAACAACAGGGAGTGACAAGCACCATTTGACAATTGTTTCACCATGATAACATCAAGAAATGTGACACTATCAGAATTTAAACCACCCAGGCTTAAAAATCTTTCATCACGTAGTTTAGCCATGCATGTAAGGGCAACCTAGCAGCAAGCCGACTTAGATAAGTTAATCAAGCTAAATAGAAAAAAAGGGCAATCACAGGAATAAGTAAAAAATAGTTGGATAAGTACTACCTGGCACAATATAAATGCCATCCTTAATGAACAGTCCGGAGAAGCAGAAGCACCGAGGGACGAATCAAGAATTCTGTCAATGACCATATTAAACAGTTAGCTATTAGCTAATGCTCCTAATAGTGGATAAGAAATATTAATGATAAACAGGGGGCTCACTGATATAAGATTTCAGATCTGTTTCCAAGCAAAGATATCCGTCTAGATAAAGAGACCTACAAAAGCAATTAGGGGGGACAAATGGCATGATAAAGGTTGTTCAAATTATGTTCAACTGTCTCTAAGAAATCAAAGGAATTCTCGAATAAATACCATAAACTATATGAAAAAGTAAATTAACCTCAACAATCTGGGACCATCCTGTTAACATATGAAGTTGGGCAGCTTGTTCCTCAAGGTTCTTGTTGTACTTCCATCCCCATCTCAACAACTGTTGAATTGTCTCTCTAACATCATTTAGCTCTCCTTCGCTGCCTAAGTTACCCAACTGGGGATAAACAGAATTGAATTTCTGAAACAACTGAGTAACATCAGTACCAGCATCTGACTTTTGAAGTTTCAAGGGAACAAGTTCACAATAAAATCCTACTTTTAGGTAACTCTAAAGCAACTAAAACACACCTTCCATAATTTTTCACTGAACGAAGCAAGGTCAATTAGACGATCACCCCGCTCCGAATAGTAGTAGATACCACCCTTTTCCGAAGTTGTTGGATTCCCAAGTATGTCTTCTGCCTATAAATCATTTTTAATCAAATACAAAATATTAGGTCATACAAATTGCCATCAATGGCTAGAGTCTTACCAGCAAATCGTATTTCGTACTGGAAACAATCTGAGAAAGCTTCATAGCAGTATCTGGAGATCTGAATTGGACAACTTCAAGCAACTCTAAAACCTGAATATGATCCCAAAATAAAAATTGTTAATTTACAGCAACAAAAATAGAAATCTGGACTAACCCATCTAAAATAATCCACATGAAAATTTGAAGGCAAATGATTTTAATAATACTAATGATACCAACTACAGAACAGAAAAAATTGCATAAAGCATAATACAGTATTAGATACTAGTTCCACAAAACATTTATTTTAGTGTAGAATACAGGACTGGCATGGTATAAGTAGGCTATATCTGTAAATAGCATTTGAATCACTAATGTGCGTGTGTGTGAACACACACAGAGAGAGAGAGAGAGAGAGAGAGCAAGCCCACCAATAAAGAAATCTAAAATAAACTAGTCCCTAAATGCAGGGGCATAGCCAAAATTTTAGTCAAGCAGGCTGAAACATGAAAAATACGCTTTACAATACAAATATGTGAATATTCAAAACAGCTTATTGTTTGAGAAAGAGATAACATCATCCTAGAGTGTGTGTGTATATATATATATACACACACATAGATTGTTTTAAAAACAAAAGGACAAAAAACTACCACTAAATACAGTAAAACCTCTTTATAGTGATACTCTATATAGGAATAACCTCCATATAGTCATAGAAAATTATGGTCTCAACTTGGACCGGTTATAAATAAGAATAAATTTCACATTGTAATAAGTTATAATTTTTTTAAGTCCCGTCTTAAGGAACTTGTCTCCACATAGTAATAATTATATGTATATTACAAAAAATATATATTATGTTACATTAAAGGTTTAAGATGAAATAAAATATTTATCTAAACTTGTTTGATAATAATTTATACTATAGAGTTGTTACCAAATCTTTAATCTTGTGGATTCATAATAAGTCGCCAACAAGGACACCTTCTTATTAAAGCCAAAATATTTCTAGCTTCTCAAGTATGTTTGGAGCTTTCTAACACGAAACTTTTGGTATTTCCACACTATCATCTTCAGAATTATCTCCTTCCACTTCTTATCTAATTCTAGTAATGTTTTTTTTCTTCAGTTAGAGCATAAATGACTTATTACTCATTTGAATGATTGAAGTATACATTAATATCCATTTGATTAGTGTAAAGAAGTTGTCAAATCTGATCACTCAATTTTGCAATAACTCTTTGATATCTATTTTCGTACTATCTTAATGTTACTAAAACAATGAATTGAAATCTTAATATTACTAAAACATAAATGGAAATCCTAATAATACTACAACATGAATTATAAAATAAGAAATTTTTTTGAATAAAAAACTTATTTTTGTAACTACATCTCTATTAAGTTATAACCTCCTCATGGTAATAAATTTAGTTGGTCCCAACATTATGACTATAGAGAGGTTCTACTGTACTTAAGACAACATGAACTTGAAATCTTTTTTCTTTTTCTAAATTCTACTGTACAAAATAAAGTTATTAGGAATTCAAGGTTCAAACTAAATAGATTTTCAAGAGAAAACATATGAAAAGAAGATAAGTTTTGCTATTTTACAAAGTAATAAATGAGAAGGATAAATAAAAATTAAACTATGAAAAAAAAATTGAAATATATAAAATAGTCTTGTGTACCCTTAATTATAAACTTCTTGCGCCACTCCAATTAAAAACTAAAAATTGCATATTCAAACATTGTAAACTTATTTTTAAGGGTAAAAATATCAAAAAAGAAACCAACATTTTTAGCTGTACATGTAATACACATGCATGTCCTAATATCCTATAAAGAGCCACTTCAGGCCTGGGGTCTGCCTATGCCTGAATATCAGGATAGTACAGGAAAAAAGCAACAATAATGCATATTACCCTTCACGGTACAAAGAATACCTTGCTCTTACTGATGGTTCTGGTCCCACTAGCATCTGGGAAAGGGGAAGAAATTGCACGATCAGCCTTATCATCGATAAAGTCGGGCCCAAATAGATGAGCAAAGATGATCTGGCATGTCTCTTGGTGAGTGGAGCCACTCCCATAACCAGCATGCAATTCAATAGCTAAAAGCTTCAGTAGCCATGCTCTCTAAAGAAAGTAAGAGACAAAAAATTGACATGAATAGAATTTAGAGAATATTAAACAACATAGCAAAATTAGCATGCAATCCCAAAAATGTCAATACTTAGTTTCTGAATCAAACATGAAAGCAGCATGCATCATGATAGTTTGGATATTGCACCATATAAAATAAGAACACAGTGAGCGCTGGAATTACCAAGGCATCAAGAAAATTCATTAAAGTTTAGCATACAAATCTAGAATATATGTGCTAACTACAGCTGAATGTGTTTAAAGTCTTTGATCATCATTGTTTAATAAGCAAGTATATATACACATAATAATGTCCTAATACTGAGAACAATATTACTTCTGATTCCTCTACTTGTATGTGCTATGCAAACAAGTAAACACAAAGAAAAATTAACTCCTGTAGGTTCTGACAGCTAAACTGCTAGCACACAGTTTGCATGAGCCACAAACACAGATGAGAATGATACAAAAAGTCACCTGATGGAGGGAACTGATGCGAAGTGCCTGGTTACTATTTCGTTTAGGGAGTGGAGCTACACCGACAGTATCAAGGTGCTGCTACATAGCAGTAAAAGGATTTTAAGAAACACAAGCAACAAGAGAAAAAAAATTATAAAGGTAATCTACTGTATCAGCATTCAACTGAAGGGTTTCAAAGCTTCAAATTACAGTGCATACTTTACCTTAACAAAGAATTGATACTTTCTATTACTCAACATATCCATGGTAGGAGCACATGTTAATGGATCCAAGCATAACTCATAGAGCAGCTGCATAAGGCAACCAGTGAAAATCTCTCTACATTAGCAGAGAACAGACCCCGAAGAAAAGGAAAAATGTGAAACCTTTAAAACCAGGTTTCTTATTGAAAAAGCCAAAAAGAAATGGGAGGAAAACTGATCAAGTAGATCTAACCTGAAAACCGAATTCATGAAGTAATGCATTCACATCTGGTTTTGAAAGTTTGTCCAATATTTCAAGGATAATCTTCAAGCAACTGCAGATGACATAATAAAAGCACAACTGAAAATACAAACATTGAGAAAGATGTATGTTAACATATACAAGTTAAAACTGACTAAACCTGTAATGAAACTTTGGCTGCAAAATTGTCCGTTCAATAGATGTATCAAGATCAAATTTCAGCAATAAATGCGTAACATTTGGAACTGGCCTACTGATATTATCAATGAGAAGCTGCAAAAAGTGTCAAGCATCCATGAGTATCATAGATAATTCTTGCTATCATTTTTTGCATCTTAAAAGACACGTATAGAAACTGACCTGCATTATGAGAACCCCTGGATCCTCACCACTGTTCTCTACAATTTGACTCTCTTCTGATCGTAACTCAAGGCAGGCTGCATAATCCTCCACCAAACTGCTTGCTGCATTGTATTTTAGCAGCAGTTGTACAAGCCCAACCATGCGGGAACTGTTGTCCAAAGTAGTATTAAACATACAGAACCAGAAGTGATAACTAAGTGACACTAATAAATGTCAGAAAACGGCACAAAAGAGATACCTCAGAATACTCATGATTTTGATGGAGCATTGCTGAATTTTTGGCGAAAAATCATATCTTACATACTCCAACAAAGCCACAATTTGATTATGATCTTGAGAGAGTATAACATCCAAAGGCTACACAAAACAAGACCTAGTAATGAGAACTTCATCAAAAGTAATTATATGATTCTTCCACTACAAAGATAGATTCTCAGTCATTATGTGATGCTTCCAAAAATGGAATATCAAGATCAACTTTGAGTTACATGTTGATGCCAAGAGATGAAACGTCCATTAAATTATGCAACTTCTATGTTTTGCAACTATCCTAAAGATCAAAAAGAGAAAAGGGAAGTCTGTCTAAGATACTTTTTTTTTTTTTTTTTTATAGGAAACTGACTAGAATATTTTATTAATAGCAGAAAGAAAGGCAAAAGTAGTCCATTTAGTAAACAACACTAGCCTTTTGTGGATAATACAAAACAAGGTTTAATTCCTGTCATTTAGAACAAGTGAATAGCATATGGAAACTTTTAGAAACTGAAATATGTGCCACATATGCTGACACTAGATGTTACTCAGAACTTAAAGAACAGACTTATATAAACTGAAATACATGCCACAAATAAAAGTACACATGCTGACACTTGATGTTCCACTCAAAACTTCAAGAACAAAAATCACAGCTCAAGTCTCACTTCTAATTCTAAAATGAAAATGCTGCAATCATATGGTCCGTCAAAATGTAAAAGCATGTTTGTCAATCTTCAACTAAAAGGTAAAACAAGTCTAATGAGACAAAAGCTTCAGACTTAAATAAATACGAGAAAATATGAATAAGTTCAGTGAACTATCAAGCAAAGGAAATTAATTACCTGGTATAAAGGACGCCAGAAATCAGACACAAGTAAATCCGTCTCAAAGACAAGGATGATAATTTCCAAAGACAGTTGCACAGCCTTTTCTAAAAGTGGCCCATATGTTTGACTAGTCCGTTCAGTAATTACTGAATTGACTCCAGTCTGAAGGATACCCATAATATTACGGAAAATAGTCTTGCCACTCATGAAATCCTACCAAAAAAACAAAGGATAAAGTAAGGAAAAAACTGAATTATCAACACAACATTGAGTTAGACGATGCAATGTCAACTAGTCAGTAAATCAAACATATAACCATGGAAGGCAATCAGTGGAAGTATACACATTTTCCCAAAAGGGAATAAAAAAAATTGAGGCATTGGCCTTAGAAAGCACAAAAATGGGCTTTACCGACAACCAGTTTAATAAAACATGGACCAGAACAAATTACCAGCATATTGAATATGCAAATAATAAGTTATCAGCTTCTATACCCCAAGTCATTCTCTGTGCATGGGATATAATACATAAGTGGTCCCATGAGGATGGAACCTCAGAACTCTTGGTTGAAACCAAGGGTCCCAAGGTCATACAATTAGATAAATACACCCAGAATTTGTTCATAGTTTGATGGCAACTATTGATAATATACGAGGTTATACTATAATGGCTAAACCAATACGTCTACATCACAATGTCAAATATTCCATGTACATTTATTCTACTTTGGGCTAGTGAAAGATAAAAATGGGCAATAACATTAGTAAATGCCACTTGTTCCTACTGAAAATTAAAAAATCTGATGATAGAGACAAAGTCAAATCCAAAAATTTTACCAAAGTCAATGTTGAAAAGGAAAATCATTTTCAGAAGAGGAAAAAAGAAATTAGGAGATATAAGAGACGATATAAACACAATGACAAGAATAATACTAGAAAAATTGATTAGTAAAATTAGAGAACCACCATACTGAATTCTGACTGACAGTGTTGTGCAACAAAATTTAGAAAAGCATATAATATACATCACAGGTTCAAAGAATTATAATTAATCAACATTAAGCAGCAGGAATCTACAATCCGAATTACTACCATCTGCAGACATAGTTGTAGCAAATAACACCAAAATAATAAGTTTGAAACAAGCATACTAGACACAAAATATTAAACTACTTATATCACAAGCATAAACTGGCCCTATATTAATCGTGTAAAAGAAGAAATAAACCATCAAAATGAGAAACACATACTTTTAGCAACTCTAACATAGGGAGCTGCATCTGAAGAGAAGATGGTTGCATTAGAGTCGATGATTGTTCAACAAAACTATCAATATCCTCATCTTGAATGTCATACATGTTCAAAACCCTGCAAAATAAATAAAATAAGTAGGCTAATATCTAAACATATAATCCAACATAATAAGCATACTAAATACGACTCTAATTCAGAGTCAAGTCAACCACTATGTTTCTAGTACTGAAACATATTCTCATATTCATATCTTCTTATGTGTGTGCAGGGGTTATCACACAAAGAAAAGCAGAAATTTGCCAAATTTTACGAGAAATAATAACAGCTCACAATTAAAATGAGTAGAAGTTCAAAATCACAGAGAAAACCTTCCAAATAAGAACCATGGTATATACTCACATTTGAAAATGCTTAAGACAAGCAACAACCAATTGCCATTTCTCACAAGGATCTGCATATGCTCTTTGCGGGAATGGCCCAAAAACATGATCATATATGAACCTGAAGATGCCAACAAATCTGCAAATAAAATAAAAAAATGATCCCCCAATATAAAATATGCAAGGGATAGTAAACCACCAGACTGAAAAGCACTAATATACCAAAAACCAATACCTACGCCCTCTGTCGCTCACATCTTTCTCTTCAGCAATTAGTACATTTAAGAGATTAAGGAAAGATATCGTTGAAGGATACTGCTCTCTCCTTGCTTCTATTTCATTCAGCTCAAATTGCATATCATAAACCTGTCAATAACAGGACATGACGTGATTGATCTTGTTCATTGCAAATAGAACGAGTACTATTTCCTGTCAAAATTTATACTAAGCCCAAGCATCTTGGGTTGGCCTACTAAAGCACAAGAAAATAACTCCTTGACATCAGCAACACTACTTCACTATATTCTTTGCCATCAACAAGTTTAGCTTACACCAAATGGCATTTATAATAAGAAAGCTTATCATCACATATTGTTGTTTACAAGCAATAGAAACGATGAAAAGGAAATAGTCTTTAACGTACTCTTATAAACAGTATATAGATTGCAAGAGACAAATACCGTATCTTGAAATTTAAAGGCAATAATCAGCACTCTGTAATGGACCAACGTTGAAGTTGATGCCAAAAGAATAAATGGAGAAAAAGTGAAGCACTGTATACTTCATTACCAAAAAGCCAGAAAAGAAGCAAAATTCCAAAATAAAAGTAATCATATAGCTCTTATTTTGAAACCCAACCAAAAAGGAGAGAGGAGGAAAGAATGTAATGCTTTTAAATGTAAACCTGAACTCGTTAAATAACTTTAATTGATTGAAAGAAAATGCAGAATCACTAAAGAAATCCCAGCATTTTTCATATATGTGATGTTATATGGACAGTCCAGCATTTTTCATAGCTTGTGGGAAAGTAATATTCATTTGATCCATTTCATCTAGTATAAGCTAAAGCCAGCTGCAAGACACTCAAGTATGGTTAATTAAAAATTAAATTTGATCTCTAAAATCAACTGTACTACAGAAGACACAACAGACTCAAGAATCAACACACATACAGACAAAAAGAAATGCACCATAAAACAAGTGGAAAAGTTACTCTTATCTTGTGGTGCATATAATTTTTGCTTTATATACATTATTCTTGGTTCCCACATCATGTAGCAGAAGTTCAAGTCATAATCTAGCTTCTTTTCCCTTTTTTATGGCAAATCCAAAAGTTCAGTTTAGCATTATCTTGAACCCAAGAGTCTGAGGATGCATGTAGCCTCCTTAAACAACTCTTAGCAGTCACTGTTCTAAAACAACCACAATTGATAACAGGACATCAATGAGTTCAAAGTAGATGACATGAACACTTCAAAACACCCCACGAAGCAACAAGCAGATGTAACATACCATAAACAAACTCAATTAATCTTAATCATGTGGTGGTAATAGGAAAAAAAATCAAATAGGAGCACCAACATCAATTAATAATTAGCAAGAGAAAAGTATGTCAAATCTGACACCTTCCAAGTAATTTAATAGACCAAAGACAAATTAGATATTACACCAATTAAAAAAAAAAAAAAAAAAAAAGAAAAATCTAACCTGCCCTGCCATTGGCTGTGCAGAGTTCCCAACATTCGTCCCAACGACCACAGGTAGATCATAACGCTCAAGGTAACTCCAAATAGCATCCTTTTGAACTGGAGAAACGTGAACAAAGGCAGCTATTGCATTCCGTAGAGCACCCTGTGAAAGCATGTGATATTTTTATTAAAGAAAAGTGCAGAAAATTTCAGTGGAAGCTTCTAATCCAAAGTAGAAGCTGCATAAGCGACACAAGAATGCTCTCAGCATAGAAACAGCTGTCAACCTTCAAATATGGAGGCACATTTTCATAACTAAGAAGCTTAAATAATGGTTCGATATCAAGAAACCAGTTCTTTCTTTCAACAGGATTTCCATTTTCCATAACCTGCAGCACGACAAACAAGAAAAAACCAATTATTCCTTCCAATTGAAGATAAGGGTAACCCATTGCTGAATTTAGAAAGAGCCACGGGTAGGAAAAGAAAGAAAAGTGAGTATACTAACTAAACTTGAAAATGAAAGACATTTAGATAGGATGGAAACTTATTATGGTAAGACGGAAAGGAAATAGGAAAAAACAGAAAGAAAAAAAGTTTCTTGTAAGATGGTACAGGCACAGAAGGAGAAAGAAAGAGACGACATCACCAAGCCATTCTGCATAAACGGACAAGATTTTAATGGATAAGCAAACTGAAAAATTAATACATGCTCATCCTTAAAAGCATCTTTAAGTCTTTTAAATATGAAAGTAATGGTAATGAAGCAACAAAAAGAAAAGTTGAAACAGTGCTGTAAAAGGCAATCAACTTCATGAAACCATATAGTAATTATAAATTATATCGGATGATCAACTTTACAGGGAAAGACATGTAACCTTCTGAAGGACATTCAAATATGCAACAAGTGCTTTTGCATCCCCTTCCTGAAACTCTGGTAACATGGCCCCAGAAGTTTGAAGGGACTGTTTGAACTTTTCATCATAAATTGATAAGCAATCAAACAAAGTTCTCCACCCAACAGAGCGGAACGCTTTACCCTGGAGTAATTCATAAACCTTTGAAGCGCCTTCTTGACTAGAAGCCTGAAAAGAAAATTACATCATGAGGAGAAAAAACAAAAAAAGCATGCATGACATCATATAGAAGCGACAAACATACACACAAGTAAACTCCACAATTCACCTACCAAGGTACTCAACATTTTCAAGAAAGCCACCAGTGTTTGAAAATTTGTATGATCCTCTCCAGCAAAAATCACAAATGTCCACAGGACATCGTTGCTAGAAACCAGCTCCGGTTCCTTCTGAATTTATTACAGTAATCAGGCCATGAAAGCAAAGCAAACAAACGATGCAGAAAAACTGCATGAAACAAAAAATGAAACTCTACAATATGGATGTTGATTAATAAACAATCCCTAGTCATCTTGATCATCAACTAATATAATTCATCCGCATTCAATTACTAAACATAGACATAAATAAAACCAAAGTTGCAGTCTACATAATGAGGAGCTTAACTAAAGTATTGAACAACAAACAAAAAGTTCAAATGATGTAGAGGTTAAACAGCACAGCAGAAAATAGAGTTAGTCATCTAATAAAAGGAAAAATGGATAAGCAGCTTTTGGCAAAGCAATGTTATAGGTTCGATATGATTAATAAGCTGAAAATTAGGCTTAGCCAAGAGTGAAAATAGTCCCCCATAGTTGAAATTTCAATTGATTCAATAAAATTCTAAAACTTCCAGATTATTTTAATATTTTACCAGATTGCTTATTTGAAACAAGAAAACACAAGAAAGATTACTTTGTTTTCTGGTTCAAAATTCTTCCAGTGACAAATATATTGTCAAACAAACCTGATAAATTTCACTGACAAATTCCAAGAGAGAGATAAATGGTAAAGCGCCAGTTTCAATAGCCTGTTGAGAAAGTAAGTTGCTATCATGAACTTCATGTGATCCAGTTATTCGATATGAGTTAAGCACAGTCATAGCTTTCTCCTTTGATTCCTTAACCTGAAATAAAGTATCACAAAAAACTTTGTCAAGGTAAGAGTGATGACCATGCACGATAAACCTTTCCGTTGTCAAACTACAACATCAGAGTATCCTTTGCAAAATAAATCAAGAAGGTTTGGTTAAAGGCAATGCATGCTTTTTATAAACTTCATCAGACAGCATTTGTGTTGCACTCAAATTTCCCAGAGTAACTCCCCACACATTAAGACTTCAACGAAGCAGTGTGACCATAGGGGTACTGGTACTATAATTGGAAAATAACAAAATGAATGCAGTGGTGATGGTGATTTAAGTCTTAGTAAATTATAATAATGATCTCCCTTACAGACCAGAAAAGGAAGCATTTAATTTGAGTATTTGCATGGGCAACGGTGGGGCGGGGTACATGATAATTACCAAAAAAAGAAAAAAAAACAATAAAAATGTCTGAATCATATCTTTTAATAAGGAATTGGAAAGGAAGAACAATACATGCTTCCCTAGGCAGAATAGTTAGTGCTTGGATGTTTTCACCAAAATGTAATTTACTTGGACTGCAGTACTGGAACACATTCTTATGGCTTAACTACTTCAGAGTAAAGGTTCCTTGTGGTTAGCGCCTTATGCGCAAAGCAAGATGTGAAACTACATATGGTTTATTCATGAGCTTCGGTCCTTTTGATGAGCCAGCTTCAGTAGAATTCCGTAGCTAAAGCTTTAGCCCCTTTTTAGATGGGTTACTTTTGCAGGACTGGATTTCTGATCCACTTTCTAAGTTTTTTCATTAATATACATTTCTACATTTCCAATCAAAAAAAGCCATAAACACATGGTCCACATATTGCATAAAATGCGAAATTTAAAACCCAACTGCATAAAAGCAATATTTGGGCAAGCAATCAATGACACAAAACCTTGTATCAGTTGATGACTCCAAGCACAAACAAGGACAGAACAAAGAAAACAACTACATTTATCTTTTCAATAACCACGAGTAAATCCCCAATACTGCAAAGACAATAATAGAAACAAACATGGCACTTGCTCAATAAGCAGTAAGAGAAACTGACAGATTATGAGGTAATTTAGTAACAATCATCTGCTAGAATTGTTATATGTACCCTCCAAACAATTTGTTTAAAGTACCATTATTGAAAGCACAGGAACAGGAAGAGTTCAACTGACCTTGTCCCTAGCAAGTGGGTGAGATAGGAAGCAAGTAATCAGCTTGTGCAAATAAGCATTATACATATAGATCATATCCTCGTCATCATTCTGTACATTATAAACAGACAGAAGCCTTAAAATATGCCAAAAACAAAGCAATTATTACAATTAACATAATTTCCACCATGTTATCGAAAAAAGAAAAGAAAACATTCTCCCAGATTGCGAAACAACATCCCTCCATGGAAAAACCAGAGTACACAAATTCGTTTTAAGATGTCAAAAAAAAAAATAAAATAAAATAAAATAAAAGAAAAGAAAAAAAAGATGCAACCAAACAAAACAACATAAAAGCTTCAAAAATTACAGGTATTGAACGAAGAAAAGTGCTCCAATATTATAGATGAGTAGAAATTTAGTAATAGAGGCTGGAGATAGAAGGATGAAGAAAGATGCATTCTCCAAAAGTTTTCAAGCGCTAGACAGAAGGACCAACAAAAAAAGTGCAAATGTTTGTTCAAAGTATATGTTCCACAAGTTAAATGGAGATAATAGCCCCAGTTATGTTATCTAAAAATTTCAGTAATTGTAGGAACTGCAAAGAAAACATTTGCCTTGAAGGTTCCCCACTAAAATATGAAAATTTCCTTATCACTATTCAGAAGGGAAAAAAATTGAAACAAACCTGATAGGCTGCAGTTCGAAGAACTTTATCCAGAAAGAACTGGAAAATGTTGTTTGAGAAAACAGTTTCCAGAGAAGACCTTATAAGAACCAAATCATTAGATGAGAAACTTGAAACCGTGTCCCTTGCAGCAATTTCATCATTAGTCAACATCAAATGTACTGCCCAAGCTAGCCTTACACAACCAACAAAACCCTCCACATTTAAATCGCTTCCTACAGCCATCACCTATAGCATGAAAAAATAACACCAACTTAAAAATCATCACCATACCAGAAAGTTTGTTGAGAATGGGTAAAAACACCAATCATTTTATCTTACAATTTCATGAAATTCTTTCCTAAAAGAAGCATCACAAGACAGAAGAGATGATCTATCAGGTACCGCACTGAGAGCATCTGATATTAAAGCAATGACAAGAGAGAAGAGAAGACTAAAGGTAATCTGCATAGGAAAAACCAAAAGATAAAAATTAAGTTATAATTGAAAAGGAGCAACTGGGTAATTTTCAAGTGTTACAACAATCAAGCAGCACTAAATATCTCTGTAAATAAAACAGAGGCATGCCTGATGCTTTAAGGTGTCATTGCTCTCATTAAGTTCTGCACCGCTGTCTTTTAAAGCAGAGAAGGCATCCTTTACATCTTTTTGATCTGCAAGAGGCAATTTTTACCATCTTATCAGGAAATGCACAATCCATTATTTGGTTTTCCTCTAGCAGAACAAACTATATTTCAACCAAATATACCATTCTTGGCTTCATACAACAAATAAAGTCTATGAGAACATCGATCTAGCCAATCTGTGACATCTCATATCAGCTTTGGATCCTAGTACTTCAATAAAGAAAACATGTAAATTTCCAAAAAAATCTCATGGCTCCTTTATCATGTTGCAAAATTCATAAAGAGTATTTACACATAACTAATTTTACATCACTGCAAGGGACACAAAATGTCACTTATCCAGCATAGGATCACTTAATATAATCAAAGAGACTAAAGTCATCAGGTTCCAAGAATAACCGTAGCATATGACTTCAAAATTGACAGATTAGAAAGCCCAGCAAAACCCCGAATCTCAAAAAATAAAATAATAAAACATATATTGAAATTGTTTAAGGCACTGATATCAAACAGAAAACTGAAAAAATATAAACCATCACCTTGCACAGCAGTAAACATATGACTCAAGAAAATATTTTGCAACTTACTTGTTCGCACAACTAGAACAGAAAGGACAAGACAATGTCCCAGTATTAGCCTTTCCCTACAAACCACAGCTCTCCGCTCAACAAGAGCACCTCTAGAATCAAGAACATAACGCTCACAGAGGGGCCCGCCTAAACCAGAAGGTTCTTCCCGATTGAGTTCCTAAAACGAAACAAACAGGAAATTTGTGTCAAATGGAATAGAGAAATTCTATCAAGCCCAGTAATATGAGGCCAAAAATGAAAGTGGATTCTTATGTTTCAACATTTTGAGTCTTATGCTGAAGCAGGAACAGGGTAACATTTTAAGGATCTTAAGCAACATCTATAAAATCAAAATAACCCTTAAATGCAGTACAAATTTACAAGATCAAAAAAATTGTGAATTTTACGAGATCAAAAAATTGGTACACAATAGCTTATAAGTTGGCAAATAAGTTGCTTCCACAAGTTTATATCTTCATGATCACATATATTGTAACTTCCTGAATCAAAACACAACATAAACAACAAACTTTCAGCCATCAGCCGAACCATAGGAAATATACACAAGCCTCCCCCTCATGGCTTAGCTCCATGATCAACATTTGAAATAATTTTTTTCACAAAAAAAAAAAAGTAATAGTAAGAAACTGAGCATTTGAACTAACTTATAAAGACCCTAAGAAAAATAAAAATAGAAAGTATCGAGACATCATCAGGGTTATTAAGGCAGAAAGTTATTTACATACTAAAATCAAAACAGAGTCCAGAAACTGACAATTTGATCAAATATAAATGCGGAGAATGTCCTTGATCAAGAATATAAATTCGGACATAACCAGAAGATAAAATAATCGAGTAAATCAAAATTCAAATACCCAAAACTTTTTGGTTGAATAGCCAATACAAAAATGACTCTAGGAATTTTTGAAGGGATTGAAGAAGACAAGCAAAGTCAGAAATGGACTTTTAGCAAGACATATACAACATGAGAAGGGTCTCCTGTTCCAAAAGAATGGCCTATGGCATTGAAAAAATCTTGGTACAAAAGCAATACCAAAAAGCTACTCAAAAAAAAATCACCACATACTCCGAAGCATAATGTAAAAGAAAACATAATAGTGGTTCAAACCTTGATAAGGGAAATCAACCGCTGTCTAAGCCCACCATTGATAAGATTTTCCAGAAATTTTGAAATTTCAGCCACAATATCTTCTTCAAGTCCCTGATCAAGCACAACAGCCTGCAAAGCAACAGTGTAATAATTCTTAGGAGAAAATGATGAAAGGCTAAGGTAGCAACTGACAAGAATATAGACAACACAGAGAACAAGTGGAGGGGGCTACCCTTAGTAGTACATAGAGTGCTGTTATTAGATCTCGTCTCTCAGTGTACCAGAGTCCTGATGTAAGACGTAGAACTTCTAATGGCTCTCGTCCCATAAAACCCCACTAGAAATAAAAGGGAAAATGAAAACATAATTGTGATCATTATACCAATATATGAGCTTTCAGTCAGCCAAAAGCTGAAAAACATAATTTTCAAATTAAAAAACATAGGGATCATCAGAGACCAACCTCTTGATTCGCAGAAACAAGCAAACGAACACAATCTATTTCATTGAGATGCAGGTCATCACTCAATTTTGACGCCTATGATAAAAAATACACCAACCATCAGATGAAAAATGGTAATGTAGATAGTGGAGAAAGTGGGATCTAAAATTGTAAGTCTACAAACATGGTTACCTCCTGAGGGAACAACAATATCATGCACCATGAAGAAATAATGCACATAATCCAGAAAATGGTATCAAAGAACAAGACCAAACTTTCATGAATGGAGCAGGTAATACAACTTAAAAAGTTAGTGATATCATAAACATAAAAATAAACATAAAAGCAAAATATGTTCCCGTAAAAAAAACATTTACATTGACTAATTAGCAAATGGAGCTATGAAACCTGAAATAAATATGAACATTGAACTAAGCACACAATATAGTGTCAAATGAAAAGGATGGCCAACCATAAATAAATTAATTTTCAAAAACTCAACAGTGGAGGTCAGTTTATACGGTGACCAAGTATAATGATTTAGTTTAAAGATCAGCTGCATGATAAGTTAAAAGTGTAGTTTTGAATATAGGTTGTGATCAGAAATCAAACACCAGAGATTGAGTTTATCACAGAATCCTTTTTTTTTTTAAGTAAGAAACAAGAAGTTTTATTAAATATCTAGAGAAAGAAAAGCAAGTGAACCAGCAGTCCACAGGAAAAAAAAAGAAGAAGAAGAAAGAAATCATAAAAGTTATTATTATCATTAAGTGATTCCTGGTGAATGAATAATGATGTTTCCAATAACAAGCATTTCAGCAAAGAAATTACAACAATTAATTACTGTGGTGATAAATACCATGAAGATAGTGCATGTAGATTTATAAGTCAGAAATGAATTCTTGCTCTTGATGATGAAGTTCAGGAATAAGTGTCCATAATGAGGCTGTTTTAAAGCAATTTCTTTATCCAATGATATTTTTGCCAAATGAACACCATAATGGCAAATCCTTGGCATAAAAGCACTCTTTTGTAAAAAAAAAAAAAAAAAAGGATGAAGGAAAAGCTCATTAATAACCACTTTACCTAGTTATTACTACAGCAATCACAATAGCTGCCAACATCATACGAGCAACCATAAAACACTCCTTGGCTTATGAATGCTTCTCTGGGATTGAGAACAGTGGAATCTTTCCTTTAATCATCCACATTTTCAATTTTCTAAGGTATTAGTGAGCTATTGGTGAAATACATTGAAATGTCGCTACAAACTAAATATCATCTCTGCAATTATGCAGTATTCGAATGCCAATAGACAAGCTACAGAAAAGCAGACTAAACAAGCAAAACTAATTATATACAAACAGATTACCCCATCACCAGGAAAACAAGAAGAATCAGTGAGAAACTGTGTCCTAATGTGGAGGATTAATTTGTATAATAAACAGCCATCTCAAAACAAATTGGATAAAATATAAAGTAAATCAATTAAAAACAAAAAATCTAGAAAACATTTACTTAAAAGTGCATGTAGCTTGAAACCGATAACTAAAGGAGATAAACCAAACAAAAATTAGATACAAAGTGAGCTTACAATCTGAACATCCTGATCGTCAAGCGATATTGGCGGTGAATCCGGAAGCCTAACTTCTCTCGACTGTAATTGCGCTCGGTCCGACGGCTTCGGCGGCTAAAAAACAAAACAAAAAGCAGAATTATATCAATTAAAAGACATTGGATGGGCGGCAAGAAAAGGAAAGAATAAAAATGTACCGGATAAGAGAGAAGGGGCTGGAAAGAGGGTAAAGAGTTGCGAACGGCGTGAATGAGCTCGACCCGTTGGGCTGGCGATGGAGGTGAAGGGCCAAGGAGAGTGGATTCGATGATAGAGAGGAGTTGCTTAGGGGACACCATTTGTTAATTTCTGGTACGAAACGAATTGAAACCCTAAGGGAAAGAAGAAATCAGAGACACTGGAAATTTGGGGACAAAATGGGCGGGAAATGAGCGGGGAGCGTATAGTTGTGTAAAACCCTGTATAAGCCCTAACAAGGCGTCAACTTCTATTCTAGTGCGTTTACTCATCAAACCCATGGAGACTAAAGGGGGAAGAACTCAAATGGGTGGGCGCGGAACAGTATAAAAATGCGACGTCGTTTAGATAGGTCAAATAATTTTTCAACGGACCACCCCTATTTTTTCTTATAATTTTACGCGTCCCAGCATTGTAGACTTCTTATCACAAATTACCCTCTAATATTTTCACATCCAAAATGCAACTTTAACAACTGGACACACAAATTACAAATCATTTAAGAAAAATGTTTATTATTGTTCTACTCCTAAGGTTTGCCATGAAAACACTTCCCTCAATTTTGAGAAACAAATGCTCTCACCCCCTATTCCAAGTAGCATTTCTGTTAGTTAAATATAATGATGCAGTTGGTACAAAATATATTTCCAATAAATTGTGACAATGTTTTTTTAAATAGCTAGAAGTTTAAGTCAAACGGCTAGCCGTTTTAGCCAAAATGGCTAACCATTTTGATAAGTAGCTAACCATTTTAGTACTAGTGCATTTCTTAGATGTAAAAAAGGTTAATAATTTATTCAAAATATCTTGTCTACCCGTTGCACCATTACGAAACTAACAAAACATTCACTTAGGGGTGACAGTGTTAGTTTTCCAAAAATTAGAGGAGAAACTGGGGGTTTTCAATGTCTTAATCACCTTCCTCAAGTCTGCCCCCAATAAACCAATATGCAAACAAAATATAATAACGCAATTTTGATTGTGTCACCATCGTTATTGCCACACACAGCTTTGTTAAAGATCAATATAAGGTCACTACACGACACTGGCCTCTTGTTAGGAAAATACATGTCACATATTATCACTGTTCTAAAACCCATATCAGACCAGTCCGATCGGGACTCAACAGCTTCTCGGATCCGATTCAGGTTTCAGGGAGTTTTGTAATATTTTAAATTTATAGGGACTAATTTATCATTTTTAGGAGTGTTTTAGAGTTATGTCAAAAGTTTAGGGATTAATTGGTAACTTTTTGTAGCATTTTTGAGATAAATAAAAATTTTAGGGACAACTTTAAAATTTTTAGGGGTAATTTTGTAATATACTAAAATTTAAGGGATTAATTACAATTTTTTAAACTAAAATTATTGCTGACGTCATCAGTCTAACCAATTGAATCGATCAACCCGTGACCCCGTCACCTTGTCGAGTCTCACAACGGGTCGGGCAAACAATGTATACCATATGTCGCGTTGTAGATGGAACATATTTGTACAATGTTTTTGTGGTGATTAAATCTCAGTCTAATGACCAGTGCAAACTCGTAGTGATAGAATCTGACATCCACCCCATTGAGACAAAACTAGAACTCTTCATTAGGATCCCCTTTTGTAATCTGACACAACGAAAATGAATGCATCAAAACTCTGCTGAATCTGAAGGCATCTATATCCAAGAACGACCTAAAACATGTCTTGGCAAACATAGTTTCTGCTTGTCATTCAATTTCTTTCGGATATCACCCATCACATCTTTGGGTGTGTTTGGTTTATTATTTTGGATAGGATTTTGGGGATAGTATTAGATAGTTGGATAGGGTTATGATTACGGGAATATGATTTGCAAAATATGTGTTTGGTAGAGTATTTTGACCTTGATATTTGTGTTGAATATTTGATTAATATATTTTTTTATAAATAATTTATTAATATAATATTTTGTTGCATTTTGTTAAAATATTGTATTATTATATATATAACTTATCAAATTACATTTTAATAATACTAAATATTTTATTGGTAATTTTGTCACCCGTAGATATTAAAAAACAAAAACCCATATTAATTTCAAGTACTAATTCAACTATTTAAAAACATCACATTAATACATATATGACAAAAGTACTAATTATCAACCCTTACAATCATTATTACACGTATACTCCATTAACAACTACGACATGGTCCACTGTGCCGCCCACAGTGCATTCGTTATGTTATCCCGTACAGTCGTCATGTTGTCTATAATACCTTGTTGCGGTTGACTCGATCCTTCTCCATTTCGGCCATATTCTACCCCATTTTGACGATCACAATATACTTGCTCATTACCCGTACTATTATTGGTTTGTTCGAAGATACGGTCGTCCATATTGTACATTCTGATAAAATTATGAAGTACACAACATGCCATAACAATCTTCCCTTGTTTGTCCAACGGGTAATTGTTCATTCCATTTAGAATACGGAACCATCTTTTCAAAACACCAAAGGTTCTCTCGATAACATTGCGGAGTCAAGCATGTCTGTAGTTAAACAACTCTTGTGGCCCCCTTCGGTTACGGCGGTAATCAAAAATATGGTAAGCCACTCGCCTATAAGGGGCGAGGAACCCATCTTTATTTGGATAACCTGCATCAACCAAATAGTATTTCCCTGTAATAATATCATATATTTTATTTGAATTACAGGGCCTCAACAGTGGAGGTAATACGCTATAATACGTTAAGAAAATGCTTATACCTAATGGAGGATGTGGGAATCCAGAATTAGGATCATCAATAATTGAATTTAAAACTCTTGAATTATGCGCAGATCCTTCCCATCTAGTAACGACATAAGTGAACATCATGTTAAAGTCGCATACAGCCATTACATTCTGTGACATAGATCCTTTGCGATTCCGGTACCTATCGGCAAATTCACATGGAACCGAAACGTATACATGTGTCCCATCCATGGCTCCAATACAGTCCTATCATGAAAATTGAATTTTACTAATATTAACCTACTAAAAAAATTAATAACACAATGAACTTAACTATCTACTAATAGCAAACATAATGAACCAGTACCTTAAAGAAAGGGTAATATTTTCTGTTGGCTGATATTTCCCATGGAACATCATTGAAGTCAGGTGGTCTGATAAACTCTGTCTTCAACTCACATATAGCGTCGCAAACTGCGGTAACATGTCTAGAGATCGTCTCACCCGAATGTTGGAAATCCTCCATCATCGTTCTGATTGTCTCGTTTTTTCCAATGATTGTTAGAAATATCATAACTTGTTCTTCCAAACTGGTCCTCCTGGTTGGTTGCAATTTGCCTTGATCGGACAAAAATTCACATAACAATGTAAAACAGTCTTTGTCCATGCGGTACTTGTCATAGATCCTGTCAGGATGACCGTTGAGTACTTCCAACATGTACTGATGACCAGTTAATATGGATGCATGTCGTGGTTCACGCCCACTTGCTTCTAACGCGACAACACAGCAAAGTGCAACGGCTATATCTGTTAGTATTTCTTCTTCGTCCCTCTCATCTGTAGCACGTCGTCTTCTTCCTGTACGGCTAGACAACACCATTTAAACCTACACATTTGCAAAACATTTATAAACAATTAACAGATGTTGCACTACTTAGCAAAATATAACAGTCAATATTTAATTGTAATGACAATCGAAAACGGTGTTTACACATGTAATATCACATAAATAAATCCATACAGTAGCGTTATAAATTGTAATTGTAATGACAACTGCCCACTGATGCATACAAAATTGTTGCCAAACAATTATGAAATATAGTGTCATCTACTTATTATTGGGAAAGTTGTTATAAATCTAGTTAACCTTTTCCTCTAGTGGGAGTTTCACGAATATCTCCCGCCACCCTGGATTTTCATATAAGTACGTGACAGCTGGCAGGTAAAACTGTGTCGATACTTGCATGGCTGTCATGATGTCAATACAATTGCTCATGGAAAAAGGATCAGATGGAGCACTGGTGTTCACTTCTTCCCTCTCATCTGCACTACGATTGTTAGCCCTCAATCCCATAGTCGCTTCTCCGCAAGCTCATCCGTCAAGCTAAAAATGGCATCCGCAATTGATTGTCCCCGGCCGCTTCTGTGCCTCCTATTTCTCGCTCTTCCATGGCCAGATGTGTTTGGCCATTTTTCCCCTGTCGTCCAATCAGGATCAATGTCACTATCATCCATGGGAACCACGCCGAGATTGGAATAACTGAAGGTCTCCACCGGTTGGGATGTAAATGTGTACGCATGTCTTCCAATGGCAGTTTGCTTCTCAAATATTATTTCATAAAGCTCCTTTTGAGGAAGTCCCTTGTGGTAAAATTGTTGCGCCAGTGGGTTTTGCTGGTAAGTTAAAAGAATAATATATTAATATTTAACAGTCCGAAAAAAATGTGTACATTTACGATGTCGTTGAATAATATTAGTTAAAAAATATGGAAATTTACCTTGACATATTCTTGCTAAACCTCAACGGGACACGTTGGACTTTGTGACTCGTGATCCCACCCGAACCCCGTGTGTTGTAGCAATTTCTGCCATGCTTGATAAACTTTTTGCAGGTGAAAGAACTTAGAGGTTAATTGTGTGACGTTAAGTCTCCTCCCAGCCAATGATGATATGTCGTCCAACATTTCCTGGTAATCAACTGTTTTTATTACAGTACCGTGCGAAGTTTTGGCCTGCTCAGATAACAGGACCAGAAATCTGTGGGTCATCTCAGCGGACCAGGCCACAGAATCACTCATTTAAGGACAGTACGGTGAGAGACAACCAACGTTGAGACACCATACAAATCACCAATCACATTACAAAATATAATACTCACATATTAACGTTGATAAGAGCTTGAAAATACACATTTAGTTAGTGGTTTTTGGGGGATTAATTGTGGGAAATTAGGCTTAATTTGGTAAAGTTGTTTAATATTTTCATAATTGCCCTTTATGGGATCACGGGTGTTTTTGAGTGTTTTTCAGCTTACTAGTGCTTAAATGTTATGCTCGGATGAAGAATCATGTTAGAAACGGAATGAGTGACGAGTGGAAACAAACGGATCAAGAATCAGAGTTGAATTGAAAAAGTTATGGAAGTTGAAGTAAAGAGAAGTTTCTAGATTACGTTCTAGCTTGCACATGCCTCGGTATTTTGAGAATATCTTGAGCTTTAGAACTCTGATTAAGACTATTCTTGGACCTTTGGAAATCTGATTCAAAGGGCTACATTTCATATGTTTACAACTGTTCCAAATTCCATCGTTATCGAGTTCAAAAATCAACATCTTTGAAGAATAGTGGAATGATGCAGCAAAAGGGCAGTAGCTACTGTGCTGCGGCACACTTTTTCCAGTAGCTACTGTGCCACAGCACAGTGCCGCGGCACAGTCATGGAAGTCACTAACTTGTTATCCGTTTTTAGCCAGGAGAATAGGGTTAAGGGTTCCAAATCAAATAGAATTAAGGAAAAACAAACCATAACCCTTGTGGGATATAAATAGAAGTCTTTTAACATTATTTAGGGGATTCTTGGGTGAGAAGAAAGGGAGAAAAATTTGGAGAGAAGAGAAGTAACAGAAATTCTGGAGCTTTGATTCACAATATAGAGAAGTTTTCCTTATTCTTTTCTTGTAAACTCATGATGAATGTTTTAATAAAGATGATTGTTTCTTTCATGTTTATTATGAACTAATTTTATTCTCTAGGGCTAAGATGTAGCCCAATCTCTTAATTATGCATTGATCTTTGATTGTTAATTTTTATTAAGAAGTCTTCCTACGTTTTACTATTATTCCTAATGCTTTTGATTCTTAAGGGCCCAAGAATTGAATGAACTAATGGACTAGGTTGAGATCAAGAGATGATACTTAATTGGTCTACGGTAGTAAAACCATAGGTTGAGCGAACGCTAGAGATAGGTTACCGCAACTTGTGAGATTTTGGTAAACTCCATAGAGCGTAATGATCTTCAATTGCTTAAATCTGATTAGAGATAATTCGGGTTAGTAATTAGGGGTTAATTTGATAATTGTTCGAGAGAAAGTTATTGGAAATTTAGGGAGTTTGACCTGTAGGAAGAGCTTAATAAAATTAGCATAAGAGATCGATACATATGAATAAGAATTGGTGTGAAGTCTATGCCCTAGGTCTTGTCATTTTGTTTTTACCCAAAGGTTTATTTTAATTGTTCTCTTTTCAGTTTTCTTTTTAAATTCAATTGTTAGTTTAATTTAGGTTTTCCTTGATAAAATTTGGATTGATCAAATAGTAATAGGATAGTTTAATCGGTAATTGATAATAGTAATTCCCTTGGGTTAGATATCCGTATTTTATACATTTTATTACTTGCACGATTTCGTACACTTGCGAAAATCAACAACAAACGTAATCAACTAAACACATATAAACTTATACCTCGTTCGATCCAACACTGCTTGAAGACGTCAATGCAGGGGAAGATACAGACAATGTCAACCAACAGGGTGTATGACGAACTCCAAGTATGGAAAAACGTCGAAACTTTCGCCTCTGTTGCAAGTAATAATCAATCCTATGACGTCGACACAAATTATGCTGACATCTGTGCATATGAGCGTAATTTCTGGTTACGATTAAAGAACGATATCAAATCTACAGAACAAATATATCAATTAGTGAAATCCGAATAAAATTTTTGAGTCAACCAATTACAAAACGCATTATTAAAGTCCAAATTAAAAGGATTAATTAAAAGAAAAAAATAGTATTAACACAAATTATTTCTAATAAAATAAAAATGAAAAAAATAGCGTCTCGGTGTCTTGGAAACAAATAGGTAACGGAAACTTACAAACTGGATTTGGGTACTTCACGGGTCTCTTTCCCTTCTCTAAGACAGATAAACATCAAACACAATTAAAGGGATCCATGTGTGTACACGATATTAAAAACCTGCCAAACAAAACAAAAAAGTATTAAACAAAAAAAATTCATTGCCAAACAAAACAAAAACGCATTTATATAAGGATTCATGCGTGTGCCAAATAAAACAAAAAAGCATGAAACTGGGATTCCATTCCTGTGCCAAACAAATCAAAAACGCTAAACACTTTCTCCACACAATTCTTGTGCCAAACAAATAAAAAACCCAAATCGGGATGGAAAAAGGATTAGATCGGGGTATGGGTGTGGGTTTGTGACAAATCAGGATGGAAAAAGGATCAGATCGGGGTGTGGGTTTGTGACAGATCGGGATGGAAAAAGGATTAGATCGGGGTGTGGGTTTGTGACGATCGGGATGGAAAAACGATTAGATCGGGGTATGGGTTTGTGACAGATCGGGATGGAAAAAGGATCAAATCAGGGTATGGGTTTGTGACAGATCGGTGTGTGTGACAAATCGGGTTCATGGTGGGTTTGTGTGTGACAGATCTGGGTTGACGGTGGTGGGTTGACGGTGGGTTTGTGACAGATCGATTTGTGGGTTCACGGTTGGGGATCTCAGGTGGGTTCACGTTGGGTTTGTGATAGAGGGATTTGCGGGTTCACGGTGGTGGGTTCACGGTGAGAAGTGAAGCACTGAAGCTGATAATGGATATTGAGAAAGTGAAATGGTGGTAATGCAAACTGAGAAGTGAAGCATTGAACCTGGTAATGGATTATGAAAACTGAAATGGTGGTAATGGATACTGAGAAAGTGAAGCACTGAAAACGTTAATGCAAACTGAGAAGTGAAGCACGAAGCTGGTAATGGATACTGAGAAAATGAAATGGTGAAGTAGTGAAGAAAAGTGAAAAGCAAACTGTAACAGTTAAAAAATTGTTAGGATAGTTGTCAGGATAGTATTGTGTAAATAATGAACCAAACACTATCTGTAGAATCCGGTCCAGAATATGAATAAAAATACTAAGCCAAACGCAGCCTTTGTAACCCCTAATAGTCACTTGTGTTGTTAAATGATTCAAAGTCGAGAACATTTCAACATTGGCTCCTCATTGTATTGTCTATTCCTCTCTTTTCCTCTTCATGCTCAACAGTACATTCTACAAACAAATTATGCAAATAATTTGTTATTACTAAAGAAAACATCCCCTCATTGCATCATTTATCAAAAAAATAATTTATAAAATTGATTAAATATTTGAATACAATAATTGGTGTTTAAAAAAAAAATAAAAAATAGTTAGCGAGAGAAATCATGCCAATTGACTGAGATTTTGCTATATTAGTGTAGAAAAATACTCCAACCCAGGAAAAGCAAAAGACATTCCTTGTGGCCTGATGGAGTGAAGGATGGATGGAGGAATTAAATGACCAAGGAGTCTTGTGTTCAAGTTGTAGTAAGGGCAAGAGGTGGCCACTAATTACCATACCAAAAAAAAAAGGACATCCTTAGGTTGGCGTATTTTCTACGCTAACAGTGTGAAATCTTGGCTAATAAGCGTTCCTGGTGTAACTTTATCAACTTGGCATAAAAACTTATGCCAATTGGAGAAAATACACTAATAGTCAAATCGGTTGCAATTCAACCAATTTTGCAACAAACACAACCAAAACACTTTTATTCTCTTCAAACATAACCACACCCACATCGCAAACCACCAATAAACCAATAATTTCAACAAAACAACACAAAAAATCAACCCAATAGACTGAAACCCTAACAATGCACCAAAACTTTAAACCATAAAATTTTCATTGAAACAAGTATTTTTCAACAAATTTGAGTACAGTATGGTATCAAAACATCAAAACCTAACCTTGTTGCCAGGGGTGGGAAAATCCAATTAACCAAACTAGATTAGGTAAATTATAAACCGAACCGGTTATTTGGTTCAAGCAAAAAGCTGAACCGAAATCGGATCGGTTATATGCATAAACTGTATTTGAACCAAACCAAATACAGTAAAACTTCTCTATAATGAGACTCTATATAGTCATAAAAAATTATAGTCTTAATTTGGGATAGTTATAAATAAGAATAAACTCTACATTGTAATAAGTTATAATTTTTCTAATTCCCGCTTTAAGGAAAGTTGGCTCTACATAGTAATAATTATCTGTATATTACAAAAAAAAAAAAAAAATATGTTATGTAAAATTAAAGGTTTAAAATGAAATAAAATTTTTATTTAAAATTGTTTGGGACAATGATTTATGATTTATGCTTTAGAGTTGTTATCACATATTTTATCTTACAAGTACGTAATAGCTCGTTAGCATGGATAACTTCTTGTTGAAACCAAAATATTTTAGTTTCTCAAGCATGTTTAGAGCTTCATGGCACAAGACTTTTTGTATTTCCGTACTATTATCCTTAGGATTATTTCCTTTCTTTTCTTGTCTAATTGCAACAATGATTTCTCCTTTGGTTAAAGCATACATGATTTGTTGCTCATTTAGATAATCGAAGAAGACATTAATATTCATTCGATTAGCGTAGTGAAGTTGTTGAATCTGATCACTCAATTCTATAGTGACTCTTTTATTCTCCTCATCCACTTCATCTGTAACTTACAATTCATTGACATTAATGGTCCTAATTTTGCAGCGCTTAAAACCATTGACAATTGTCTGTGGCTTTACATTAATTGACCATGCATCAACTGCATTTACAGTTCCATCAATAACACTTATTTTTGCTGGTTCTAAGACACGATCTTTTATCTATTTCAAAAGTAGGCAATTGAAGCGTTGAATTGAAATCCTAATATTGTACTACTAAAACATGAATTATAAAATAAGAAATCAAAGTTGGACAAACGCGTTACATAAAATCATAAATAATGATGGAAAAGATATAATTATAATTGAAAGTTAAGAAAAAATGCTACCTGACTCAATTTCGGATAATTCCTCCAAGCTTTCCTCAATGGTCAATGGTCCACGCATACCCCTAATCCAATCTTGTGTACAAATAAGGGCCTCCACTATCTTAATAGTAAAGGAGCTACGAAATGGATCTAATACACGACCCCTCGTACTGAAAGCTGACTCAGATGCAACCATTGAAACATGCATATCTAATACATCTCATGCTATCATAGAGAGAACATGATATTTTGTTTAATTAATCTTCCACCATTTCAAGATATCAAACATTTTGTCTTTGCCATCCTTACAGTCATCCGCTAAATACTTATCTAACTTTGTTTTATGCTAAACAACTTTTTTTGCAGCCTTTTTTTCTCATTATAAATAACCCTCATGAAGTCTTCATTATCAACATTTGCATCATGCACATCAATGTCAATTGCAACTTGGGATTTCTCACTTGACTGCGTATTGTCATCCACCTTAAGCAAACTGTATTGATTGAATAAAGACAACAAAGCTCCCTTCACTTTTCTCATCAACTTATTAGCTATAACAACATTATATGACTCATTAATTATCCAACCCACATATTCTAACTTGTGCATAGGATCAAGTACCTCTACAATGAATAACATAATGTTGATATTATCAACATTTGACTAATACTTATCATATTTTACTTTCATCCGTGGAGCCTATACACCATGTTGAAATCTTCAACCCCACTTCATAAATGTCTTACATGTATGCATTACTAGTAACATACAGAGACCCAGAAACACATAGAGTAGCATTGTAAAAAACATTCAAAAAATGTAACAAGTAGCGAGCATACTCCTAATCAATAAACGTAGGCAAACCCCGTGACATGTCCCCACTAGAAAGCTCATTTGTGTACTTACTATCTTCCATTGCCAACAACTCAAAAGCTTTTTGAAATTTTAATGCCACATCTAACATCAAGTATGTAGTGATCTACCGGGTTTCTACATCAAGAACCAAATGACTCTTACTTCTGATTTTTCTTTCTCCACACACCTTTTAAATCTTTGTAACCTTGCTGGAGAAGACCTCACATACTTCACTGCTGAACGAATTCTAAATATGGAGTCATCCATATCCGATAACCCCTCTTTCACAATTAAACTCAAAATATGTGCACATCATCTCGTGTGAAGAAAATCACCATCCAATACACTTCCTTTCCCACTTGCTAGTTGAGTCTTGAGATAGTTTATCCCAACATCATTAGAACTAATATTGTCTACTGTGATTGTGAATACCTTATAAATACTCCAATCAAGCAAATAACTCTCAACTGCCTTGCCAATCATTATACCTTTATGACTAGTGATTGAACAAAAGTTTAAAATTATTTTCTATAGTTGCCAATGATCATTGATGAAATGAGCAATAAGACACATATAATTAAGGTTTTGAAGCTTGTCTATGTATCAGTGGTGAGACAAACTCTTTGTGAAATCTCACTGAAAAACTTCTTCAACTTTTGGCACTCCAATATAAGTTTTGAAGCAATCTATAGTCACAATTCTCCAACAGGGTACTTGAAACCTAGGTTGTGCCACACTCATCACGTTGTGAAACCCCTTACGCTCCACATCACTAAAAGGTAACTTATCAGTAATGATCATTTTTGCTACAGCTTCTCTATTCAGATCTTGATCATATTCCATGACACAAATGAAGATTGTGCAGGGAAGGTAGTGTCACTCAAGAGATCACGTGATCCTTGTTGAAAAACTAGTGTCTTCTGTCTATTGTCCACCAAATTTGGAGGATACTTTTTTCATATGTTTAAGTGGTTACGTAGACAACTAGCACCACTCTTACTTAGACACGCTAGAACAGCCCCACAATAATTACATGTTGTAGTCAAATCATCCTTATTCTCGCAATTGTTCTTAATGAAGTGATCCCACATTTCATAAGTATTCTTCCTATTTCTTATAACACTTGCACGTTTACGGGCTATAAGTGTTAGTAGTGGCATGGAATTTGGAGTTGGAGTTGGAGTCAGACTTGTCGGTGTTAGACCGAGAGTTCACATGTCAGTTGAAGTCTCACAAGTACAATTATTGTCAGCGGCCAAGGACATCTACAATTCTATTAAATAAAAATATTCATTAAGTAAGACATACATATAAATATTTCTCATAACATTAATTTATTTATTATATTGAAGGCTAAAATTGAATAACATATTAACATTTACATACTTATCTTTTAGTATAAACACATTAATAATATTGATGAAACAACCAATGTGTCATCAACCAACAACCAACAATATTTTATTTACCACAACACTAATATTAACTCAAATTCACTCTTTTATCACTAATTCAAATCATAAATCATACCTCCATTAAATTAATTTATATAAACTTTCTATTTACTTACATAGTGAATGAGAGATTATACACAAAGAAAACAAAGCATGCAAATTGATTTTAGTGCATTCATTGATAAACAAAGCATGAAAATTTTCTGAATCTTTCCGCAGGAGAACTGTGAAGGTTAAGCTACTCTTGTTTAAGTTAATGTTTCCTCTTTAAAGAAAAAATCTTCTGGTTTGAAAATTCTTCTAAGTGAGATGTATCTAAGAAATGGATTCATACTGGTTCTCTCTTTTTTGCGCAACCAATATAATATCTTAAATCTTAAGTCTACTACATTAGACATTGCTGTTAAGAACTTAATATTGTGTCTACTGTTATGAATGAAAGCCTATTCATTAATAAAATCAAAATTGTTAGATACGTGGTATTGAACAAGCGGTTGGATAAGTTTTTAGAGATAAATTTTGTGGATTAGGCATAATTCCCCTCCTATACAATTTAAAATACAAATATATTAAATAATAATCACGTGAGAAGGAGCAGGTGAGATTTGCATTTGGAAGATTGAGGAGCAAGTTCGCCTACCTCCAATTTTTGAGTCAAGAAGTCATTGCATAATGGACATATCAATTTATGTGATCTGGCAATATGAATATACAAACTTTTTCGGTCATTTATGATTTGTTAGATGTGTGCAAGTCTTAAGATCTATGATAATTTGTGAAGGAATATTACATACTTTTATATATAAGCTACTTTATGTTCGAATTATTCAAAGTCAGGGTCAATATTATTGTCTTGGTTCACAACATTATTTAACTTCTATACAACCTATTGTCACATTTGACACATGGCTTTCATGATCAATTATATCAAATTCAACACTGGCAACACGAGATTAATTAAGAATTGAGAATTCATTAGCATTCTATATGTTGGAGATTAAACAAAACATTGCACTCTGCACTCTGCAATGCACACTGCACACCATTGACACCAACCCATCACCCCACCCCCAAACAAACCCCCAGGACTCCCAGGTACACAACAGTTCAACTAGTGTAGCTGCAACTTTCCCAAAGGAAAGACAAAATATAACAAAACAACAACAATACCCACCCTAGAAAACATATAGAACTATTGGTCAGGTACGAGCTCCAGTGGCCACCCTTGTTAGCAACTATGGGAACTCGAATTCGGGAGACTGTATTTTTTTTTTTTATGATCAGGGGTGTCCGGGCCAACTTACACACAACCCAACTAATTCTTTGGGACCCTGGAACTATCTACCGAGTATGAGCTCTAGTGGCCACCCCTATTAGCAGTCATGGGGACTCGAATTCGGAAGACTATATTAGATCCTCTTCTTGCTCTTTTATCCTTAAGGGAACGCGAGCTTGGGAGACCATGTTAGATCCCTTTCTTGCTCTTTTATTATCAAGGGGATTCAAACTTGGAAGACAATGTTAAGTCCTCTTTTGCTCTTTTACCATGTGAGCACCCAGTGGTAGTTAAAGTGTAAAATACTCTTTTTGATAGAAATGTAACTTGTGTAAATAATTTGATAGATGATGTACTTAGTAGTCTTAAATAGAGGTAGTCGATAATCAATAAAACAAGGTGTTATGCTTGAAAAGGTAGGGCTGACGAGGAGTCTTGTCAGCATGGGATAGTCAGAACTTGGGAATGTTTTACGACCGTTCAGACGCACCCACGTCGCATAATGACGTAAGTGGCATGCCCCTGTCAGTATAGTGGGTGAGTGACAGGTTAGCAGATGATTGGAAATCGTCCGCGTGCCCAATCCTGCATAAGTCGAGGAAATTACTCGAGTAGGTGAGCAATGGGATGCAGAGAAGGATTTGCACGGTATCCACCCACTTGCAGATTTAGTAATCATTACCTTGGTTTATCCCACTATAAATAAAGACATTTTCTCTCATTTGCGGGATTAGCTAATTTCACTATTGAATAGCTTACTCTCTCTCTCTCTCTCTCTCTCTCTCTCTCTCTCTCTTGTATTCTCTAAATTTTAATTCGGCTCTCTGAATGTGACCTGACCTTACTCTCATTAATACAATATCAGTGGACGTAGGATTCGCTTTTGAGCATCCGAACCACTTTAAACATTGCTTTTCTCCCTCTATTTAACTAAATATTCTCATATCACATGTCTTCTACATCCGCTTAGCATTTCCCACGTGCGAATAATTGGTGTCAAAATCAAGCATCAACACAAGGTACTAGTATGTTGGATATTTCCGTAACTTTAATACAAGACACTTATAATAACAATTGATAGAAATTCGGGTATATAATATTGGCAATTGGGTGTACTTTATAGGCTTAATTTATGATGACTTTAATAACAGAAGATTAAATCAGCTGTATCACGTGCCCAATACAATGTTATGAGTATAATAGAGTAATTATTTTTACTTTTTATTACATATATAGCANTTCAAAACCCTTTAACCCTGATTCTTGTTTGATAGTTGAAAACTCGAACGTCGATTGAAAGTCGTCATGATTTGAATTTGGGTTCACCTGGTTTTCCCCCAAAACCATTGGACCGACGGGTTGCTACAATGACCTCGGTTCAACTGTGGGTCATATGGGGTGAATTCACACCCCTGGTTTTAAGGTTGACCTGACCTAATTAAGTAGATGGTTTCTGGTCCAATCGGTTGAACTGGTCGGTCGGGTCAAGCTTTAAAACATTATTGACGATGATGGTTTTACATCGGAAATGACCAAGAAACATTGGCTGAATTGTCTCAATGCATTCACCCAAAGATGATATGGGTAAGTGGTCAGTGATGATATTACGTCAAAAAATATTAGGAAATTTTAGTGAAAATTTTCTGGTCAAACAACATTACCAGGGCGCTCATCATCACCGACACTACAGCAATGAGAATACTGTCAGTGTAGTGGGTGAGTGCCAGGTTAGCAGATGATTGGAAATCGTCAACGTGTCCAATCCCTGCATAAGTCGAGGAAATCACTTGGGCACATGAGCAATGGGACATAGAGAAGGATTTGTGCGGTACCCATCCACTTGTAGACTTAGTAATCATTACCTTGGTTTATCCCACTATAAATAGAGGTCTTCTTTCTCATATGCGGGATTAACTAATTTCACTCTAGAATAGCTTACTCTCTCTCTCTCTCTCTCTTGTATTCTCTAAGTTGTAACTCAGCTCGCTGAACGTGACCTGACCTTATTCTCATTAATACAATATCAGTGGACGTAAGATTCACTTTTGAGCATCCGAACCACTTTAAACATTGCTTTTCACCCTTTATTTAACTAAATATTCTCATATCGCGTGTGACTTCTAAGTCCGCTTAGCATTTCTCATGTGCGAATAGTTGGTGTCAAAATCAAGTATCAACAGTTTGACGTTAGAAGGAGGGCACTGATTTAGTACCTGCTCTTCATCAGAAAAATCTTTGACTAATTGGTCCCACCACAACAAATGGCTTGCGATTTTGAATCTGAACAAACCGATTATGGCAATGAAGAGATCCCCCAAGTACAGGAGGACATTTCTCCTGAAGTGCCGCCAGTCCAGCAGAATATCATGAGGGATATCCCTTCAAGCTTGCGGCTTGATCTGGCCGTCATAAGTTACCAGGAGAGGTTCAATAATACTCTCCAAACGGTCAGCCAAAGGCTAGACTAATTGGATCGGGTCGTGCCACCTGAATCCAATGAGGCGGTGCCACCGCCGAAAACGCCTGCAGGTCGCGTGAAAGCACAGAAAAGGGCGAAAACCCATATCGCGCGCACTGCAGCGCGTCAGAGAAAGGGAAAGCAAGTGGCGCACAATGGACCTAAAGACTCTGAGGGACTAGCAAACGCCGATCGTGCCCCGGGTAGAATATCCATGACATTGCGACTCGGTGACATGTCGCGGCATGAGTCATCTCGCGCCACATCGCACAGGCACTCCCACAAAAGTGCAAGGTGGGGAGATTCCCATTATCTCCAAAGTGACGACTTCAATCATCATCATGCAGGGGATTTGCATCGTTCGCGGGTTAGCTCGTACCACCGCAGAGGTAGGGAAGATTCCTTGAACCACTCAATGCCATCACACGGCTCCAGCCAGTATATGTCAAGATTGGCCGGATCTTCCAACTGAGGTGAGGAGGAGTCCGATTTGCGGTCTCTCCTCAACCGCAACCGTGAGGGTCGAACCCACGTTACGGAAAGTGATCCGCAAATAGCTCCACTATCTCAGATTGAGGAGCTACAACGAGCTCTGGATCAGCTTAAGGCTCAACAAAATGAGCAAGGGTAGGTCGCAGAGGCGTCTCCCTATTTTCCGGCAGTGTTAGTTGCTCCTCTCCCATTGAGATTCAGAATGCTCGACATGCGAGCATTCAATGGGAATTCCAATCCGTAGGATCATTTGTACAAGTTCAACGACCTCATGGAACTCCACAAAGTCTCTGACTTGGAAAAATTTCGTTGCTTGGTGGTAACCCTTACCTCTCATGCCAAGCGATGGTTCAGGTCGCTTCCAGCAGGATCAGTCAGCTCGTGGCCTCAAATGAGCTCGACATTTCTCAAGCACTTCCAAGCGAATAGGAAGTTCTCAATGCCGCTAAGCTATCTGAGCAACATAAGGCAAAAGGGGGACGAATCCCTCAATCTTATATAGATAGGTTCCACAAGGAGCTTCACAAAGTGGCTCACACTCCCGAAGAGTCCGTTCGGACTCTCATTATAACGGGAGTTCGCCCACAGATAGACTTGTGGAAAGAGCTACAATCTGAGGATGATGTTTCCTTCAATCACTTCTACAACCTTACTGAAAAGTACCTCCGCATTGAAAACTCCGTGGCTGCACTCAACCGCCATGACCTTGGTCCTTCGGGCAGTGCTCCCAACCGGGGGGAGAACAGGAGGGCTGATCGCAGATGGGCTAATGACGATCAGCGAAAAGGAAAAAAGCAACGGTACGAGCCCAAGAAATGCTATGCCCCAGTTCCTCGTTGCGATCGCGACAAGAGTCAATATACTCCTCTGAATGCCTTAGTATTGGCTATTCTGGATAAATCAGAGGAGGCTGGTTTGCTCGGAGAGCCCAAGCCCATGAAAAATCCCCTTTCAGCTAGAAACAATAAAAAATATTGTCGCTATCATCGGGATAATGGACACCACACCAATATGTGTTGGGCCCTTAAGCAAGCAATTGAGGACCTCATTAAGCAGGGGCACTTCAAAGAGTATGTCGATGACTCTGTTCCCGTTTGGGAGAAAAATCAAGAGGAATCGGGAAAGAAGCGTCGTGGTCGTAAAGGTCTCTATTGTCTAGGGATCATCTTTGGAGGACCACACCTCACAGGGAATTCTTGAGGTGTCCAAGAAAGGTATGCTCACGCAGCCTGTCATGACCCCATAAGTGTGATGAGCACGACGCCGCGACTCGCCAAGGTTCACAGGGAGGAGGAAATCACCTTCTCTGAGAAAGACGCGGTGTGATTGCATCATCCTCACGATGATGCTCTCATCATCGTGCCTGAAATAGGTCAGTGCGAGGTCCACAGAATGTTGGTGGATAATGGAAGCGTCGTGAACATCTTGTTCCAGCGAGCCTTCAAAAAGATGAAACTGGACGAGGCAGATCTGAAGCCTACCTCTATCCCTCTGTATGGTTTCACCAGGGATCATTTGATTCCCAAAGCGACGATCTCGCTCTAGGTCACGTTGGGAGAGACCAACGAGATGACCAAAATGACTGAGTTCTTAGTAGTGGATTGTCCATCCGCTTTCAATGGCATCTTGGGATGACCTTTACTACGAAGTTTCAAAGCAGTCATTTTAATCTACCATCTAAAGATGAAGTTCCCCACCCCGACGGGGATAGGGGAAGTAAGTGGATCTCAATGCGCATCTCGCAACTGCTATGTAAGAGTAGTGCAGATGGCGTGCAAGGGAAAAGGAACAACAATCGGCATCCTTGAGCAGGCAATGACGATCAGCAGGATAGAGCCACAGCTTGGCCCAGTTGAGGATAACATGGATCCTCGCATCCAAGAATGCCCTTGCAGTGGGTCGGTAGAGGACCTATCTGAGGTATCGGTCGATCAAAGCGAGTCGAGCCAAGTGTTGAGAATCGAAAGTAATCTTAACCCTCAGCTCGCCAACGACCTGACCAGCTTCCTTAGGGAACATATCGACGTATTCGCATGGACTCATGGCGACATGGTTGGGATTAGCCCGTATATTATATGTCATGTCCTGAATATTGATAGTGAGGTCAGGCCGGTCCGCTAGAAGAGAAGAGCAATGAATCCTGAGCGATATGTTGCCTTGAAAGTTGAGGTAGACAATCTCCTCTTAAACGGATCCATCCGAGAGGCACTTTACCTGAGCTGGGTTGCTAACCCGGTCTTGGTAAAGAAGCCTAATGACAAGTGGCAAACCTGCGTTGACTTCACCGATCTCAACAAAGCCTGTCCGAAGGACAACTTTTCCTTGCCAAGAATCAACTAGCTCATTGATGCCACCTCCAGGCGTGAGCTGTTGAGTTTTATGGACGCCTACTTGGGCTATAATCAGATTCCGATATACGCCTCGGACAAAGAGCATACCTCCTTTGTTACAGATCGGGGGTTGTATTGCTATAAGGTTATACCCTTCGGCCTAAAGAACGATAGGGCGACTTATCAGCGACTGGTTAACCAAATGTTTTCCAAGCAGATCGAAAAATCGATGGAAGTCTATGTTGATGACATACTAGTCAAATCGCATGTCGCTTCAGATCACATAGTGTATTTCGCTGAGATGTTCGGTATACTCCGGAGGTACATAATGAAGCTCAATCCTCTCAAGTGTTCGTTCGGAGTATCCTCGGGAAAATTCCTGGGGTATATGGTTAACCAGAGGGGAATAGAAATCAACCCCGAAAAGGTCTAAGCTCTCCTTGATATGAGAAACCCGACCAACCGAAAACAGGTTCAAAGTCTCAATGGATGAATAGCGGCTCTCAGTCGCTTCATATCAAGGGCAACAGATCATTGGTTGCCATTTTTTAATATATTCAAGGCCAACAAGAAGTTCGAATAGACTCCTGAATGTGAACAAGCTTTCTAGAGCATTAAGAGCACCTAAGAAAGCCACCTCTTCTGTCCAAGCCTCTCCTTCATGAAATTATTCTTGTGTATCTGTCTGTCTCTCAGCATGCGATCAGTGCAGCTCTAATTCGGGAAGAAGACAAAGTCTAATGGCCGATATATTATGCGAGTAGACGTCTGCTGGACGTCGAAATGCGGTATCTAGAAATGAAACGATTAACTTATGCCCTGCTGATCGCCTTTAGGAAGTTGCAACCTTCTTTCCACGCCCACACAATCCATGTATTGACCAACTATCCGCTCAAGCAAGTCCTCTAGAAACCAGAGGCTTCAGGTAAGTAGTTCAAGTGGGCAATGGAACTAAGTCAGTTTGATCTGCAATACAGACCGAAAGCAACCATCAAAGGGCAGGCTATTGCCGATTTCATTTCGGAGTTCTCATACCAACCGGTTAAGGAATCCGAGCAACAGGCCAGCGAAGTCACCCAAGAAACCGTTCAGAATCTATCGACCTGGAGCCTTTATGTCGATGGATCCTCGAACAGGAAAAGAGCCGGGGCAGGCCTTCTCCTCCTTAGTCCCGAAGGGACTCGCATCCATGGTATTCTTTGGTTTGGGTTCAAAGCGACCACCAATGAAGCCGAGTACGAAGCATTGCTCGTTGGTCTGCGGTTGGCAAAAGAAATGGGTCAACCGCGATCAGCATTCACAGTGACTCCATGTTGGTTGTTAACCAGATCTTGGGGGAATATCAGGCTAAAGAAGAAAACATGATCAGTTATCTCAAGAAAGCTAAGGCCGCTCTCGAGCCATTCAAGCACTTCACGATCACGCAGATTCCTAGAGACAATAATTTTGCCGTGGACGCCTTGGCAAAAATAGCCTCGTTGCTGGACTCAGATGCACCAGAAAGTATTCCTATTAGGTTCATAGAGAACCCTAGTATCAGCTCGCCCGAACAGGCTGTGAATGTGACAGAATTAGTTTTCTGGATGACCCCAATTATTCAATATCTCCGAGATGGGACCTTGCCCAAAGATAAGATTGAGGCAAGAACCATGCGGACTAGAGCTGCTCGTTACACACTTATAGGAGATCAACTGGACAAGCGAAGGTTTAGCGCCCATTTCTTCCGATGTGTAACCGATGAGGAAGTAGACTATATCATGAGAGAGATACATGAAGGGATCTGCGGTAACCACACTACAGTGCGATCCCTTGCTAACAAAGTTGTTTGTTAAGGGTACTACTGGCCCTTACTCTAAGAAGATACCTTCAACTTTGTAAAAAAGTGTGACAAATGCCAGCGGTTCGCGAACATACTGTAAGCTCCTTCCCACCAACTGATAACCATGACCAGCCCCTAGCTATTCGCCATGTGGGGAATTGATCTTATTGGACCCATGCTAGTTGGAAAGGAAAGGGTCAAGTATGCGGTGGTCGCAGTGGATTACTTCACCAAGTGGGCTGAGGCCAAACCATTGGCCGCGATCACTACCAAAAAGCTCAAGGAATTCATCTTAAAAAACATAGTGTGCCGCTACGGAATTCCTCATACGCTCATCTTTGATAATAGGAAGCAGTTCGATAACGAGGAATTCAAGCAGTTTTGTGATGAGCTAGGGATCCACAAAAAGTTTGCCTCAGTCGCAAGACCGCAAGAAAATGGCCAGGTTGAAGCTGTCAACAAGACCATCAAGCATACTTTGAAAGCTAAGCTTGGCCCTGCCAAGGGTAATTGGGCCGGCGACCTCCCAGAAGTTTTATGGGCATACAGGACAACTCCGAAAACCTCTACTTTAGAAATACCTTTCTCGCTAGCGTATAGCTGTGAGACAATGATCTTTGTAGAAGTAGAGACTAGTTCACTTCGGAGAGACCTGTTCAATGAAACTGACAATGAAGCGCTTATGCATGCAAGTCTGGATTTAGCTGAGGATAGCAGCCTACTAGTAGCGCGCGAAAAGATTCTTCGACTTTAAAGTTAGGAGAAGAGACTTCCAGGTTGGTGACCTAGTTTTGAAAGAAGTCCTTCTCGGTACGAGAGAACCAAGTGCGGGAGTATTGGGGCCAAATTGGGAAGGCCCATACCACGTCGCTAAGGTGATACGACCAGGGACTTATCACTTTAAAAGGCTCAACGGTTCCGAAGTACCGCGAGCTTGGAATGCTGAACATCTTCGCCCTTATTATCAGTAATTCCGAACTCATTTTCTAATTTTCTTGTAAAAGATTTACTCTTTTAAGCTTTGTAAATGAGATAACTCTTATGTAATATTGTTTCTCGCATGTGTTCCTTTCTGATTCGCATATGTAATAATTGTACAAGTACTATCACAAATAGTTAGAAAGCGACCTTATGTCTACATGTGTAATGTTTGTGAGGCACGAAAGATTATAAGTACTCACAAATGATTAAAGAAATAGTCACTTTATTTATTAAAAGATAAATGTAAATACAAATGTGCGAGCACGTGCACGGTTGTGAAAAAGAAAAGTAGAAACAATCATTGGCCTTCGTTCCCAGGCCCTGAAGGTGCGACCTTAGTGTCTCCAGGCTGGTCGCCGACCACCTGGTCAGTTGCTGGTTCCTCCGAAACATACTCCTTCGGATGCTCGTCTTCTGGATAAGGCGCTTGACCTTCCTCCTCATCGTCAGCCTATGCCATGGAAGAGAGGATCCTTTTGTAGTCATTCGGGAGATCAGTGAGGTCCATGTTCGGATTCTTTAGTCACAGGGCATAAATGGACTGGATCGACTAGTCAACGACTCTCCTCTCAATTTTCAGCTCTTGTCGCTTTATCTATTCAGTTAAAGAAGCGACACGCCCTTGGGACAATTCGAGTTCCGCCTCAAGGGCCTACCTCTGCTTCTCGGTGGTTTCCCACAACCGCGCTCTTTCTTCTTCTGCTCGTAAGGCCCGCTTGAAGTTTGCTCTTAGCTCCAGCTCTTTCTCGTCAGCCTTCTTGGTAAGCCTGGCCACTGTCCTTTGGAGCTCTTTGACCTCATTTCCCTTCTTCTCCAGCTCGGCTTTCTGGAAATCCACTGTGTGGAGCACAACATTCCTCTCCGACCTATACTGATTCTCTTGAATGGTGGACATATTCATCTCCTTCTGCACAGCTTCTAAGTCCCGTTTCAGCTGTGCGTTCTCCCCTTTCAGCTCAACGAGCCCTCTAGCGGCTTCCAGTTGGGTCTTCTACTGGGCCAAGTGCATAGCGAGCAAAGGCTGCATAATGAAGGAAACAAGGGGTTAAGTTCCATTTCATTGAAAAAACAAGTATAAGAAAGTCCTCGATGAGGATGAAACCTCTTACCTGGCTTTACAGCTGGACGCAATGGTCATTAGGTCCACAGGGTTGGAAGCCACGAACTGTTCAAAAGCCTCGGTGAGCTGACACTCTAGGAGGGTGAACATAACTAGCTGCAAGTGTTCCAGAAATTGCCTCATAGAGTCCAGCACAAGCATGCCAGCTCCCGTAGTAGGTGGCGTCTCACCCACCATTTCTTTACCCGCTCTCCTCCCAGGAGCCGCGATCTCTCCTTGCCCCCTCGCGAACCCTCAAGGGCAAGTGTAATGTCGGTCGTGCGCCTGAGGGGCCCTCCCGAGCGAAAGGCCTAGTAAGGCTGCGACCTCCCAGACTGAATGCCCAAGCCCTCCGACTCGGACTCTGATTCCTCGACCTGCAGTTGCTTCTTTTTCTTGAATTTCTAGGCCACAGTCTTCTGCTTAGGGCGAGCACCTGCAAGCTGGGGAGCGTCCGCTAGCTGTTCGACAGGAGTTGGCACCCTCGTCGGTGTTCCTTCGATAGGGGAACCACTAGGGCCTGTCACGGTTGGTCCCGTGGCACCGACCCAAGGAAAGGTGAACCTCCTGACTCTCAGTGACCTGGGCATTTTGGGTGGCATGGTTGCTGCATGCAAATATCGTTAGCAAAACAATTTGCTGCATGCAAAAAATAAGATTGGCTAAGGCTACGGACACTTGGTAAGGATTCCAAGGTCGCTTCGGAATTAAAAAAGCCGTACTTCCTCAAGTTAGCGGTTGTCACGAGTAGTTTTACATCGCAACTCTGATCGGGTAGAAGACCAAAAGCTGTTATTCTGTTAAAGTCAGTGAGAGCCGTCAACCTGGTCGTCTTGTTTACTGCGAAGAAACGGAAGAGTTCGTTAGCAAAGATTTAAAGAAAAGAAAAATTCACCAAGCAAAAGAAGGGAAAACCTACTCGGCTCCCTAAAATGGCAAATGCCATAATAATAGAAACAGAAAAACTTCATCTCATATGCCTCGACGTTACTAGGATAATTGAATATGCCTCCCTCGATCGTAGATCGCTTCGAGAGGTAATAAGAGTCCTTGTCCTTGCTCTTTTTCAAATAATACGAGAAGACGAGCTCTAGAGTAGTCAACTCACCGAGACCGTTCTCGCCACATGCAATATACATGGCCATGACTATCATATGCGTGTTGGGCGTCAGCTATAAAAGTGCGACCGCGAAGTGATCGAGGATCGACCTTATAAAGGGATGGAAGGGAATCAGCACTCCGTATTTGAATATATTCTCGGAGATAGCAACCATTCCGTCTAGCGGATTCCGAGCTATATGTGTCCTGTACTGGTAGACGTCTACGCTAAGTGTGTATTGGTCAACTGCTTTCTGTATTTCCTCTCCTGTGGCCACTGACAAAATTTCTTGCGAGGGACCCGCTGAGGCATCCTGCATTGACGAGCTCGTCCCCTCGTCTGTCTGAGCTTGTCCCCTCGTTTGTCTTGGTCGTTGAAGGGTCCATCTCTTCTATGGTCTAAAAAAGAGCGACATGTAGGGATTACTCAGGCTTCGTACAAAGTTTCGTACAATGACGTGGAAGAACAGAAAAACACAATGTGTCTTCCTTAAACCCTAGAAAAACCCTAAGAATCCTTGGGGACCACCCCCAAAGATTCATGCCCTAGAAAAAAGAGCCCTTCGTTTGTCTTGGTCGTTGAAGGGTCCATCTCTTCTATGGTCTAAAAAAGAGCGACATGTAGGGATTACTCAGGCTTCGTACAAAGTTTCGTACAATGACGTGGAAGAACAGAAAAACACAATGTGTCTTCCTTAAACCCTAGAAAAACCCTAAGAATCCTTGGGGACCACCCCCAAAGATTCATGCCCTAGAAAAAAGCCCATTCTCCGTTCGACGGCCCACAAACACCCACCGTTATCACATGGTTATCTACAAAATAGAAAAGTGAAAGTAATGGAAGGATCTTCCTTACCTCTTGGGTGTGGGGATTGAACTTCCTGCTATGAACGTCAAATGCGCACCAACTCGAAGGATGGAAAATCTGGTCTCACGAAAGCTTGTTGCTTTTTCTAAAAGAGTGAGTGTTGTGACATTGCTTAAGGCGAGCTTGGGATTTTATAGTGGAGAAAGTGGCAATTGGTTTTCCCGAAGCCAAGCGACGTGTCTTCAATCGACGAGAATGAGTAATCGCCACGCTTTGAGAAATCCAATCGTCGCTTCTCTTCGTTGAAATAATCGAGCAACGGCTCGTTTCCCTCCTCCACATTAAATGCGCTCTGATCCGCATTTAATGCCCTGATAAAGAATGTTGTTTCAACATGGCTTACATTTAATGCGCATGGCTGGCACTTATTGCGCATAGGACACGTTTGTCAGAATAAAGGACACTTTATTAATGGATTAGCTGCCAAGTGCAATGGATAACATCTGAAGAGGTTGTTGGGACAGAACGCTCTTCGTTGCATGTCAGTTGTGGAGCGATGTGACTCCTTGCCTTCAGCAGAAATATGCTAAGTATAACTAGGTCGCGGACCTCGGTTAAGATAAGAGGCATCTCGATACGGCACTGAATAGGGTCTGATCCAGGTTGTCAACCTTGCAGAAGGAGACCATATCAGGTCGCTCGTAGGAAAATGTTTTGCGACCTCCTTGTGGCCAGGTCGGATCAACCAGGCGTCATTCGAGACTTATCAAATCAAGGTATAATTGTGAAGTTCTCAAGGTTCGATTCTCAAACCTTAAAAACTAGGGGACTTCTGTTATGCTTGAAAAAGTAGGGCTGACGTGGAGCGGAGTCTTGTCAGCATGGGGTGGTAAGAACTTGGGAACGTTCTGGGACCGTTCAGACGCAGCCACGTTGCACAATGACGTGAGTGGCATGCCCCTGTCAGTGCAGTGGGTGAGTGCCAGGTTAGCAGATGATTGGAAATCGTCCACATGTCCAATCCTTGCATAAGTCGAGGAAATCACTCGAGCACGTAAGCAATGGGACGCAGAGAAGAATTTGTAATGTACCCACCCACTTGCAGATTTAGTAATCATTACCTTGGTTTATCCCACTATAAATAGAGGCATTCTCTCTCATTTGTGGGATTAGCTAATTTCACTCTAGAATAGTTTACTCTCTCTCTTGTATTCTCTAAGTTGTAACTCAGCAGCTCGCTAAACGCGACTTGACCTTATTCTCATTAATACAATATCAGTGGACGTAGGATTCGCTTTTGAGCATTCGAACCACCTTAAACATTGCTTTTCACCCTTTATTTAACTAAATATTCTCATATTGCGTGGGACTTCTAAGTCCGCTTAGCATTTCTCACGTGCGAATAGTTGGTGTCAAAATCAAGCATCAACAAATCTCAACAATCAATAAAATATATAGATTATATTATGATAATATAAAATTTATAATCATATATTGAACCTAATTTTCCTAATGTCAACATTTCATAAACTCGTTTACTGCTTATCAAGTTGATCCCCTACCATATGAGGACTCCTACACCGAAAAGGAAACTAAATCTAAGGCAATCTCCTTCACACTATATAACAGACGACTCACATCAGGTTTTATCAATTCAAAGCCTACTCAATTTCATCAATTCAAAGACTACTCAATTAAGCTATAAACTCATTTACTGCCTATTTCCATCTAAAACACTAAACTAACTTAAGGTTTAGAGTGCCAACACTGGTGAAACCACTGGCGCACCCTGATTTCCATTTTTTTCTGTTGATATTGATGCAAATTCTCGTACCTACTAAAACGTTGAGACTTTAACATGTGTCAACCAGAGATGCTCGATTGACTGTAAGAGGAACCGAGCAAGATGGGTGCGTCATTCCTAGGAATCAGTAAAGGTGGGCGTGTATGGTTTGGACAAGGTTGGAATCGAAGGCGGTGATGACAAATAATGATAAATGGAGAGGCGAGCTTTTTAAAGTGGTTTGGCCAAATAACAAATCGAGCCTATGTCCACTATTTCTTTTTATTGAGAGTGTGATTACAAAGAGTTTGATTACAATAGATACGAGAAAATGCTCTTTCTCTCTCTCTCTTTAATCTCTATTTGTCCCCCTCCTTTTGAGGATTTTGATCTTGGTATTTATAGGGGATTGCAATGGCGGTTGTTAATGGGCCTGCGTTAGCGGAATGATTATTTGTCGACCCTGATAGATTTTGGGCGATCGAGGCCATCCATCACGACATTATTATGTTTAATCCTAGTTACATTTGTAATTAAATGGAGTTTGTCAGAGAGTAGTCGCTGGTTAAACGAAGTAGTTGCATGTACTACACGTGGTGCCCATGCAGCTTAATAGACTCATTAGGTGTTGTAACGAGCGTTGAGGTTCATCAACACTTGGTTGCGAGTTGACACTTGTCTTGGGTGAATTTTTTGCTCGGTTTGTTTAACGCGTCCAAGCTAGAATCCCTATGCTTCCCCCGGGCTCAAGCTGGATTTTCATTCCTGCATAACATCTACCCTCTGGTTTTTAAAGGTTGTTTTGGGCTTCAAAAACTTCTTCATTGTTGATGTGAGTTGTTTGAGTAAGGCCCACAAAAGTCTTATCGCGTCTGACAGTTGCACTGCTTCTTCAGTTTTTAGGCGAACTTTGCCAAGCGTTTTGACGACACATTTAATGCTAGTCTTTTTTCCCCATGTATGCATTGGGAATCACAAGTGGCTATTCAGGAGATTGCTACTGTGCTTATTTTTTGAGCTTATAAATTGCTTCTTTTCTTTCCTTTATGACTTATTATTACTCGCTATCCTCGTGCTTTCTCTTATCGGTTTTCTTTTCTATCATCATCCTTATTCTGAGCATGTTCGTTTATCATTCCTTTTTCTTAGGTTTTCAATTGTTGTTTTCTTGCTATAACCTTCGTTCGTTTGTTTCTGTCTTAACAGATGTCTACTGATTCCTCATCGTCTGATAGATTCAATGCATGGTGCCCTAGTCATAGTGGGTTTCTTGGGCGGCCTTCATCCCCTTTGCATGAGGTACTAGGCCTCCATGCTTCAGGACTTGATTATGCCGAAGTTCGCCCCGAAATTTGTAACGAGTGGACTGGACGTGATTCTCCAATCCTTGTAGCAGGTCTTTCACTTAATCGGTTAGGTGTCAAGGAGACAAGGGTTGTTGATAGCCATGCGAAGGCTCCGATGCTGATGCCTTCGTGGAGGAGAAGGAAAAGGGTGATTCCTCCGTCTTCTACAGCGACATAGGTGCTACACGTAGGGTGATCCCATGATCATGATTGATATAATGTGTTGATGTGAATTTCTGCACCAACTAAATCGCCGAGATGTAAACACGCGCCAACTAGAGATACTCGGTTAACTCCTAGGAGAACCGAGTAAGATGGGTGTGTGATTCCTAGGAATCAGCATAAGGGATGCAGATAATGGGAACGAGGTAGAAATCGTGAGAGGATTGCGTGAATAATAGGGACAGAGAAGCGAGCTTTTTTAAGTAGTTCAATCGAGCAATATAATTATGTCCATGTCCTCTGTATCTTTTTCTTTCTAAAGTGAATGATTACAATGATTTTCTAATACAAAATGTGTAGAGAGTTTTGCTCTATTTCTCCCACCAATCCCTTTTCTTCCCCCTAGTCTCTCTCTTTATATGTCTGTCCCCCCTTTTTTTTTTTGAATTGTAACTTGGTATTTATAGGAGTGGAAATGCCTATAGCAAGTGTGCTTTTGCGTCAGTGGAATGATTGTTGTCTCCTTTGACACAGTTGATATAATTACACTTGATTGCGGTTACAGTTGTAATTAACTGGAGTCTGTTGGAGAGTCATCGCTTGGTTATATGAAACAGTTGCATGTATTGCACATGGAGTTCATGCAGATTAGTGGGTTTGTCAAGTGTCGCGCTAAGCTTAGTCCTGTTGACATTTGGCTCATTGCTTCAGGCTCATATGCGTCCTAAGTTTGGTGTTTCTGCTTGGTTGGCTAGGCGCGGTACTTGGGCGAGGATTATTATGTTTTTCCTGAGCTTTGAGCCAGGCTTTATTCCTGCATAACATTAACCCTATAGTTTTTAAAGGCTGTTGTAGGCTTTGAAAACTTCTTCGTTGTAGATTCGAGCTCACGGAGTGGAGTCCATAGGGGTCTTGTCACATCTGACAGTCTCAAGAGTGCATTGCTTCTTCAGTTCTAGGGTGATACTTACCAAACTTTTCGATGGCGCATTTAATGCTGGTCTCTTTCTTTCATGTATGCATTGGGAATCGTGAACAACTGTTCTACACTTTTTCAAGGGCTTATAAATTGTTCACTTCATTCGTTTTATGTCTTATTGTCATTTGATTTCTTCATGCCGTCCTCAAAGAAGTTTCTGATTTCCTATTGGCTTCCATCATTGCCTTCATTCTTAAAGGATGTCTATCAAATCATCGTTGTCTGATGGACTCACCATGCGGCGAGCCAGCCAAAGCAGCGCCCTTGGAGAGTCTTCCTCTGTTTTGCGTGGCCCGGAAAGGTATCGCTCTTTGGGCTTGGACTGCATAGGGTTTCGGCCTATTGTTCATAGCGAGTAGGTGGGGTGTGATTCTCCTATCTTGCTCACGGGCCCTTCCCTCAACAAGCTTCGGTGCTGACTCTTCCTTAGAAGAGGAAAAAAGGGTAATCCCCCCTTGATCTTTTGTGACAAGGCAGACATTTGGAGGTTCATCATCGATTCTGCGAGAGCAGGTCCAGAGGAAGTGATCGGGTAGTTTGCGGATCATCTCCATGTTGCTGTAAGTGCTCTTGCCGCGAGAGTTTTTGACGAACCCTAGGCCACTCTTCGGGGACTTCTCCCAATGGCTTTGTCGCAAAAAGTGGCTCATGACCTGACTCAGGTTGGTGTTTCCTTACCTTTCTTTGTCCTTTGTGAGGACAATCGAATGACTTACCTTTGTTCCACATTTCGTAGCTTTCTCCTTGATGATGCTGCTTCATCAGGAGGCTCATCCTGCCTTTTCGGACCATAGGCAACTTAGTTTTGACTTCAGAGGGCCAAGAGAGAAATAATGGAGTTGAAAGGGTGTCTTGTCGCCTCCCAAGCTGATTTTGCTTGGGAACGTCAGGAATTGCTCCAAGAGGTTGATGTAAGGGAGCAAAGGATCATTGAGTTTTCTAGGGAAAGAGCGATGAATCAGCTTGAGATGATGTGGTTGCAGGATGTGAGTAATGTTCTTGGTTGCAAAAAAGAAGAACTTGAGTGGCAGGTTGCCCGTTTGAGGAGGGTGAATGCTGTTAGGAATTAATCGATAGATAATGTAGCGAAAAATATTTTTTTTTTTATTAAACCTTTGAACCCAACAAATCCGGGCATAGATTATTACGTTTACATGCATTAAAACTTAATCCATTCAAGGATTAGATTACATACCAACGTTTGAAGACTCTTTTTGACATGACCCGTCCCAACCCTTCCTATCTCATAGGCTCTGGGCGCACCCATAAGACTCGGGTGATCGAGACGTGCCATGTGGGAAAACTAGGAAACCTGTTTATGAATTAAAACGTCATAAAACTCTTGCTAAAACATTTATAAGAACTCTTTTTTTTTTTTTGGTTTCTCACAAATAAATATAACATTATTTATAAATAAACAAATGCAACTGAAATTTTTACAAAATGAAATGTATGGTATCAGATTTTTTTTCCATATCTTTAATAATCCAGAACATGAAATAAATACATGATGAGGAAACATAAACTTTGCAGCAGAAAATGAAACACAGCTATGGAACATATGATGAAATGAAGTCGTGCGGCCCAACCTTGAGTGAGATTCACTCCTCTGCACGATCTCTTCATTGACCTGGTGGGGGGAAAGAAAAACATTTGAAAATGAGGGGTGAGCTAGAAATGCTCAGTGAGAGGGGAATGGGTTAGTATGCAATATAACATTTCAATATACAATAAAACATTCATGCTTATAAAATTTCATTTCCATAAACTCATTTTATAATATAAGCCATCTTTCATAACAAATGTTAAAGTCTCTCATTTCAAAACTTCTTTCTGAAAACTATTATGGTAAACAAATCAATACTCATGTTTATCTGAAAATATCATTTCTAAAAATATTTCATATACAGATAACATTTGCATTTATAAATTTCCATTTCAAATAAATGATATACATATATATAACAAACCATCTCTCAATCACATGTGAAAACTCTCACCCAACTAGTACCCAAGGGTAAATCCATCCAACCCGACAAGATCTAACATCGGCGGGTTGTACCACTAAATCCATCCTGCTACGCGGAATCGTTCACCGCTCAAGCCTTCGACCCAGTGAGACCAAGAATCACTGGGGCCGGCACAATCATATCATGTCTAGCGATATTTGTCTCGCTCGGGCCTTCGACCCACTTGGGCCGACAAACCAAATCATGTGTAGTGATATCTGCCTTGCTCGGACATTCAACCCACTTGGGCTGGCAATATCAAATCCTGTTTAGCGATATCTTCCTCGCTCGGGCCTTCGACCCGCTTGGGCCGGCAATATCAAATTATGTGTAGCGATATCTACCTAGCTCAGGCCTTCGACCCACTTGGGCTGGCAATATCAAATGAATCAAATCAATATCATGAGGGGGATGGGTACTACGTAAGGTGGTTTGAAAGCCACTAACATCTCATACTTATTCTTAAAACATTTTTCTCATAAGCATATAATAAATTTCATAACATGTCATGTAATGTAAAAATAAAAATGCAAGTTCTCAAATGTTGTCAAATCTAACAATTTCAACCCATTTTCATTTCTTTTCAAACTATTGCCCAAAAGCATCAAAATTCCATCTTTCTCATGTCAATCAACAATTTCCAACAATAACATTGCAATAAAGCTCATTTATATAAAGAAATCAAACATATTAGGCAATTTAAAGCAATAAACAAGTATAAATAAACATTTAGGGTAACTTTTATTAAAATAAAAGTTAGGTTTTAGATTTTTTTCCACTCAATATTAAAATCATTGGACACTTCACACACCAAAAGACTAATGTAACTTCTTCTTTAACAAAACTATCTCATAACCGAACATTGGTCGCTCTCTGATTTTTCATAAAACTTCCATTCATCAATTTAAGCCATAATTTTAATTGAGAATTATAGAGACACATAATTTATTTCCATAATTTTCTCAAGTCATTCCAGAATCAATAACGATTTAAAACACAATTTTCTTGCAACTCATTCAAATCTGCCAACTGTTTCCAGAATTGAGGTTACTGACTTGGAAAATTCGTAACAATTTAGCCTTTAATAAAAACTTCACGAAAATCTCTAAAATTAAACTAGACACATATAGGATTCATCAGAATTTAAAATCACTCAATTTGGATAAGAATTGATGCATCAAATTATTTTCCAAAAATACATGTTCTGCAGAAAACGAAAATTCCAGAATTCGCAAGGCAACTTCAAAAATCCATATAAAATTCAATTCTTCCAGTTTTTGAGTGAAATAAATTTCTAAACACTCCTCAAGAAGTCTACAACAACATATCCTAAATTAAACTTCAAAAAAAAAAAAAAAAAAAAAAAAAAAAACCAAAACATACAAATAATTTTCGGAATTCCAGATGGTCAGATTTTTATACAGTGAACCCTTATATCAAAATCACATCTTTAACCAAATTTTGTTTAGAAAACACATATGTGTTCTATCCACATAACATTGTTGAACTCAATCTTCCCATTTGAGTGTAATCTCATGTCATTACACTCAATTATAACCAACACAAATCTAATGAACTAAAACTCATCAAAGAGGGAAATTTTAAGCTTTACTCACCTCCCATATGCTTGCTCTTCCTCCACTCTCCGATCACCGGAGTTTTGCCCACCGGCGGCCACTTTTCCGGCCATCTCTGCCACCCTCTTTTCTTCTCTCCTCTCTCTCTCTCTCTCTCTCTCTCTCTCTCTCTTCTTGGTTTCATCTTTCTCTCCCTTCTTTCTTTATTTCTTCCTTTCCTTCTCTTCTTCTTCTTTCTCTCTTTTCTTTCTCTCCTTTTTCTTCTCTCTTTCTCCTCTCTCATTGTTTGCTGTTTTCCTTCTTCTTATCCCTTTTTATTTTCTTTGAATGGTCACTGTTCATCAAAATATCTGAAAAATTTCATTTTAGCCCCCACTTGTTTCGGCTATTACATTATACTCCCTAAAAACTTTCAAATTCTTACACTTTACCCTGTAGAACCATAAAATAAAATTTAATAAAATTCCATACAAAAAAGTACAGGGTATTACACTTTCACGTTTAATTTTTAGTACTGTTCATGGTCATTGTTCACCATACTATTCACTATCACTATTTACAAGCTCGGTTCACGGTCATTGTTCACATGCATTGTTCATCAGAACATGATTTCTTCGCAATCCAATTCAAGAGTAGAATTGCGCTTCAGTATCCACATAGAGAGCCTTGTAGATTAATCAAAGAAAATCCCAATTGCTAGAGAAGGAGTGAATGGCAGCTAGGGTTTTTCTCTCTAAAAAATTCTCTCAATTTTGATTGAATGAAAAGTATGTTCTTAAACCTAATTTTAAGTTGTCTTATATAGGCAACTTAAAGCTTGGAATAGGATACTATCATTTTTCCTTGTTTGGTTTTAATCCTAAACCAAATAAGAATAGTATTAATTAGGTTTCCTGATAGCATAAATATATTAAATATATTACTCAACTAATTAGGAATATTTTTTTTCAATTAATATTAATTATAAATATTTAATATTAATAAGGGTAATTTAATTAATACAATTAATACTAATATATTTAATAAATATATTAAATATGAATTAGGTAATTTATTTATTACACAATAAATACACATAGGTGCCTACCCATGTAGAATTACCGAGTTACCTTTGTCTTTGTGAAAAGACCAAAATACCCTTTAACCCTCCTTTGATTAAATATACATTCTGCAATCAACTCTCCTTATGGTGACTTGTAATAACTTCTTTCTTAACTAGTATACTCAGACAAACGAACAACATCAAGGGCCAATAAGCATATATAAATGACATACCTCAAAATGGGCGTTACATGACTCATAGGCTCCGTATCATGTTGGCGGTAAGCAATATCGCGATTAACCACCAATTAATCATCTTGTTATTCATAGATCAAGATTGGCCTTTAGCAAGGCGTTATGGCCACCCAACTAGTAGACATCAGCGAAGAATTGATACCTGTCAATGACATGGTTACCGTGTAATACAAATCATTTCATCTACTATTATCCCCTCAGGCTGAAGCATAAAAATAGTGTCAACTAGACCTAGCAAAAAGGGGCCCGTACTCGTGGGTAAACGGGTACCCGCATCTAACGGGCGGGTACGAGTATCCCTTAATATTACCCATTTCAAAATTACTCGTACCCAGCCTGCTTGTGAAAATTGCGGGTGGGCCGGGTAATGCCCTGCGGGTACCCTTACATTAATTAAAAAAAATTCAATAATTTGGAAATAATTCAAATAACTATTAGTTTTTTGAGTCAAAAATTCAAAATGTCAAATAATCAAAACAAAACCCGAACTCCCAAACTGAAAAAACGCGACTAACTCTCAACTCTCAAACAGTCAAACTCAATCTCAACTTTCTCACACTCACGTTGACGAGTGGTAGCTCCCAAACCCAGGGCGATGATGAACAGTAGTAGCTCTCACTCTGACATCACCTCACTCGAATAGTAACAACTCTCACTCTTATTCTTTCTCATTTCGACGCTGCCTCACTCGACCAGTAGCAGCTCTCACTCTCATTCTCTCTCACTCCGACGCCACCTCACCCGTACAACATTAGTCACTCTCAGTAGCAGCTCTCTCTCACGCCATTGCCGCCTCACACCTTCGCAGTAGCTCAATCTTTCAATCTCTGTCACTGTCACACTAACGCTGTAGCCATCTGAGACTGAAAGTAAGGTATGTTGTTTTTTGTTATACTTTTTAGTTTTTATACTTGCAATATTTTTGGGGCTATTATAAAAATTAAAAACTATATCTGTATTTTTATTATGGAAGTTAGAACAATTTATTTTCTATAAGCGGCTTTTAATTAACTCAACATATATAATCCACCCAATTTAATTATATCAGCTAGGCTTCGAATTGGTCTAAGAACTAGATTCTATTTCAACGATTGTATTTAAATGGAAAAGTTACAATAATTATAAAGAGAGAGATATATTACAATTTAGATGTTAACTATTGTATTGTCACTATGTTTTTGTTAGGAGAGCCAAAAGCAGTATTGAAGTCTTTCATAACAATCTCTAACTTACTGGTTTGCAGGTTAGATTCATTTCAGACAATACTAAGTTGCAGAAGAATCCTTTGAAATCTGAATTATACCCAGGTTTGTTTGTCCCAAAACTTACTATTTTTAGTTTTTTGAGTTAAAGAGTGTTGAGTTGGAAAAATCTAGCCATTTGGTAGGGCTGGTTTGCTTGTAAAATATATGGGAGTGTTTTGTTTTTGATTCTTTTGGATGAATTGTTATGATTGGTTACTTAATTTAAATATAAATACTCTGTTGTGTCTTTTAGATTGGCTTGGCATGGAGAAGTTTACAGATTTGTTTAATGAGGTGATAGAAAGTGGTCGTAATGTAGTTGTAGGTCAACCTCCTTCCAGTGCTAGTATTGTTTGTCCAAAAAAATGTAAAGTTTCAGATGTTTTGGGTCAATTTACAACATATATATATATGAGAATGGGAATGAGAGGGCAAAGTGTTTGATTTGTAGTATGGTAGTTCCACTCATGGGACTAAGAATTTGAAGCGTCATATGGAAGGTTGTCCTAAATGCACCATCAGTAGTGTTAGATCAAACGATGATGGATTGTGATACTAAATTCCGACATTTGAGGATTTCTCAAGAGATTTATCGTGAGAAGATGGCAATAGGAATTATAAAACATAATTACCCATATTCAATACTGGAGCATGAAGGAACTAGGGATGTCCACATGTATTTGAATCATGAAGTCAAGCCTTATACTAGGAACATCGCTAAGGCGGATTGCTTAAAGATGTATTATAGGGAGAAGGAAAAGATTAAGCTTGCTTTAGAGAGGGTTCCAGGTAGAATATGCTTGACTTCTGATATTTGGAGTTCTTGTATGACCGATGGGTACATTTCTTTAATGACTCACTATGTTGATGAGAATTGGGAGTTACGAAGTAGAATTTTTAATTTTTGCCAGATTCCTCCTCCACACTCAGGGGCTCTTTTGTCAGAAATAGTGTATGATTTCTTAAAAGATTGGGGAATTGAAAAGAAAGTCTTCTCTCTTACTTTAGACAATGCAAGTAATAATGATAAGATGGAAGACATTTTAAAGAGTCAACTTTGTGTGCAAAATGCTTTATTATGTGGATGTTCTTTTTTTTCATGTGCGATGTTGTGCATATATCTTGAATCTTATAATCCAAGAAGGGTTAAAAGTTAGTAGTGTGGCTTTACTTAAGATTCGTGAAAGTTTGAAATGTGTTAAAGGAAGTGAGGCTAAAAGAATCAAGTTTGGAGAACTTGCTGCACAAATTGGTGTGATAAGCTCCAAAGGATTGCAAATGGATGTTCCCACAAGATAGAATTCCACTTATTTAATGCTTGAAAGTGCCTTAATCATGTGTTTGTTCATTTGCCATTGATAGATCCCAATTATAAAAATTGTCCTTCAGATGAAGAATGGGACATGAGGGGTGAGGATTTGCAAGTTCTTGCAACCATTTATCAAATCACTACTCTTTTTTTTGGGTCCCAATACCCCACAACAAACTTGTACCTCATAGATGTGTGGAGAGTTCAAGTGCGTTTATACGAAGAGATAGAGAATGAGGATGAAGTTGTTAGTACCGTGGCAAGTCAAATGAAAGTAAAGTTTGACAAATATTGGGATTCTTATAGCGTTGTGTTAGCTATTGCAACAATTCTAGACCCACATTTCAAGTTTGAGTTTGTAGAGTTTTGTTACAAAAAAGTTGATGACCCAATAGTTGTAACAAGAAAGTTGGAGTAGGTCAAGGAGGAGTTGTATAAGCTTTTTGCTACTTATGAGGGTCTAAATTGCAATAAGGTTCTCGCCCCACCTTCGGTATAGACTAGTAGTCCTAATATCCTTGGATATGATATTTGTGTAAGTCACTACTCCCTATATATTTTTATATTCTTGTGATTAATAAGGTTTTGTTTATTTTGTAATTTTGCTTTAATAAATTTAAATATTTAAACGGTGCAGGAATTTGACTACTACAAGAGTGACTTTAGTGTTACTAAGAAGTCCGAATTGGATACTTATTTGGGAGAGGCAAGGTTTGATCACATCAAATTTTGCAATATAGATATCTTGGACCATTGGAAGAAAAATAGTGATCGATACCCGATACTTTCCATGATGGCCCGTGATGTCATGAGTATACCAATAACAACTGTTGCTTCAGAGTCCAGTTTCAGTGTTGGCAGCAAAGTGCTCTATCAATATCGAAGCTCACTTCTACTGTAGAATGCACAGTCTTTGATATGCACTCGGACATGGATTTATAGGTATGAAGTTACAGGTAACATGCTAACTTTTATTTCACATGTTTTAATATTTTAGTTTGTTAATATATTACAATATTTAACTTATATTTTGTTAATTGTAGAAGATGAAATTGATGATGCTCAGCTTGTTGTGCCATTAACCCAAGCGGAGAAGGAGATTAGGGAATCAAGGGTGGCTTCTAACACCGTCATTGTGTGATAGACTTTGTTTGTTTAGTGTTTGGTTGAACAATTCTATATGTTTAGTGTTCAGTTTGATGTTTGGTGAAATCTAATCAAATTTAATTTAATCATCCATTTATTTAATCAAATTAACCAAGTTTTGAAAGCCTAATAAAGGAATTTTATACCAAGTTTTCAAATAAATACAATTTACATCCCTAAGTATGCAATTTGAATTTAAAAAAAAAAAAAAAAAAAAGAGGAAAAAATTGCAATTTGAATAACAAAAATTTGGGAATTTTTTTTGCAGAAAATGCCATTATATGCGGGTGACCTCTGGGTTGACCCATACCCGCATGGGTGGGTACGGGTCATGCATTTCTCGACCAGTACAAAATTTTCACTCGTGGACCTGTGCCTATTTTACCTGTGACCCGTGTCTACCTGGCTCGTAGTCGCCTAGCCCGCCCGTTTGCTAGGTCTAGTGTCAACTTCAGATGTTATCCTGATGTGTTAATATCTAGTTATCAGATCAACGACCAAATTAAAATTGGATTGAGCAATGACTCAATCCCACTATGGCCATAGATTTATGTGTCGTGTCCACTTAACCAAACTGCGCAGTGGGATAACTCTCTCCTATACCCAGGAGTGATTAATTCTATATTGATCCACCATAGCCTCAATATACTTCTCAATGCAGCCAATCACTACCGTACTAATAGCCCTAAATAAGACTACGTTAGACTAGTGTCAAACTACACCAATAGGTACACAAGACACTCCGGTGAACTTGCAAGCAACAAGCACCCACGTGTTGCATCAAGTTGTCACCAAACAATATTGACATGTGAGATCTGTCATTATCTTTCGGTAGGGTCGTTCAATGCTATGATATCTTAATCGTATTATTTGTGCCCTATATCAGAATAATACTGGGGCTACAGACATTTCTAGAATGGTCACCATATGTGATCATTGGGTCTACTCTAAGGACATATATCAAAACATATAAGGATATGATTTACATGATATAGTGAAATGCCTTTATTTGATATTATGAAGACTTAAATATGATTGGCTCCAGGGCACCTGCTTTAGTAATCTCCCACTTGCACTACAATCAATCATTTATGTATACAACATCAAATGACACTAAGCACTCATCATGCTTGTGCTGCGACAAAGCTTTTGACAGCTGGTATGAAATGTTATCATTAGTAGGTATTACGCAAATTTGCATGTCTTTCTCTTGATCTATCTCTCGATCAGATGGAAACAACTGAGCATGTGTTTGGACCGTTGGTGAGACCATGGTTCCTTAGCCTATAAGTCGGCTCCATTGTTATCACTAAAATTATTGATTGATCTACAATGCTAAGAACCATATGAAGATCAATGATGAGCTTCTTGACCCAAACCACCCTTTTAGGCTGCATTGAACAATGCAATATACTCAGTTTTTTACTGTAGAATATGCCATCACGCTTTGCTTGAAGGGTTCAAGCTCACTACAACTTGCGATCTATAAACACTGCATCCTTCCACAGTGATCTTTCAATCTTCTCCATAAACAAAGAACATGTCTTTAGTCCTTCTCAGGTATTTAAGGATGTTCTCAATAGTGACCTAGTGACATTTGCCTAGATTCTATTAATATCGTATATCAGATATCAATATGAATATGAATACATAATATGGCGTACATGTTGGATCCAATTGCACATGCGTATGGTATCTTACTTAACTTATCTCTCTCTTCTAGTGTTTTAGGACACATGTCCTTAGAGAGATAAATGACATGTGACATTAGAAGGAATAATTTCTTGGATTCTTCCATGCTGAATCTTTTCAACACTTTGTCAATGTATGTACTCTGACTTGGGACAAAGCAACCTACGCGATCTATCTCGACAGATCTTAATACTAAAGATGTAGGCTACTTCTCTTAAGTTTTTTATGGAGAAGCACTTGGATAGCCAAGTCTTTATTGATTGCATGTTCGATATATCATTCCCAATAGAAGTATGTCGCGAACATACAACACCAAGAATTCAACTACGCTCCCACTGACTTTCTTATATACACAGGGCTCATAATCGTTTTTAACAAAGACAAACCCTTTGATGAATTCGTTAAAACAAATATCTAGCTCCTTTAAGCTTGCTTGAGTCCATCAGAAATCAACCCCATCACCACTATTCAACTCACTTGCATCTATCCTCTCACCAAAACCCATCTCACCCCCACCCACAATCACTTCCATCTTCTTCTTCTTCTTCTTCATCTCCCCTCCTCTAATTGCAATTGTTGTTTTTGCACCACTAACCGATTTCGGCATTGTTGCGACTCCACGACACAACCATCTTGTCCCTGTGCCTCCCTCATCAAAACCCATCTTCCACCATCCTCATCGAACCCACCATTCGCTGACATCTGCGAATTTTTGTGCAAGCGCTGCCGCCCTCTCTTGCATGATTTCTATCGATTCCAACCACAAAAATCCCACCTTCCACTACCAAGTGAATCATTGGTCATCCCTCTTCACTAGCCCTATGTAACACCCAACATGGAGGTACATGATTTAAATTATGTTTTATAGCCCTTAGTTAATTTTTTTAGAATTTTTTTAAGAGAATATGAAGAAAATGCCTTAAACTTGTATTAAGGGTAAAATAGTCTTTTCACTCAAAATTAGTTAAAATTGTGGGGAGTGAAAAGAGATAGAATTTCATAAAGAATACAATAAAAATGAGGGCATTATGGTACTTGACTAAGGGACAAGGATGGAATTTCCAAAAAAGTGTAAGGGCAAAATGGGAAAGCATATTTATAAAATAAGATGATAAGGGTTTGTAACCCTTATTTCCTTCATTCCACCGCCACTCTCCTCCTCCATTTTCTCTCAAATTTTCATTCACTTCTCCAAGGAATTTGAGGGCTTTTGAGTAGATTTTCATAGGGTTTTGATTCTAGGCATCAAAAGGTAAGAATTCATGCTCTTTATCTATGATTTATTTGTGTAAAAGTTGAGTTCTTATGAAGTTTATGCTTAGGGTTAAGAGAAGATTTGAATCNCCCCCCCTCTAATTGCAATTGTCGTTTTTGCGCCGCCAGCCAATTCCGGCATTGTTGCAACTCCACAACACCACCATCTTGTTCCTTGTGCTCCCTCATCAAAACCCATCTTCCACCATCCTCATCGAACCCACCATTCGTCAGCATCTGTGAATTTTTGTGGAAGCACCGCCGCCCTCTCTTGCATGATTTCTATCGACTCCAACCACCAAAATCCCACCTTCCACTACCAAGTGAATCACTGGTCATCCCTCTTCACTAGCCCTAATAATTTGGATTGTGATAGGTCTCCAATCATTGGAAACGATTGTTTCAAAATCAGCAGAGGAAAGTTAGCTAGGTGGAAATTGTTAACGAATAAGTGGTGTACAAGCTGCATTGGGGGTGAACAGCAGTGATTAGTAAGGTTAATCCGACCACAAAAAAACACAAGAATACTCCAAATAAATGACCAAACAAAACCCAACCTTCAAAAAAACTGAAGACTACTCCATCAATGTCAAGCAATCAAACCATAGCAAGAAAATCTCGAAAAACAAAACAACCATGGCTCTATAGGTGGTAATCGGCAAGTAGGGGTGGTTGGTGCATGGTTGGGTTTTGAAGAGCAAGTGATGGTGTTGCTGATGATGATCTCAATGTTGATTTTCGATGCCGAACATGGTCGCTATTATGAACGAACAAAGGCTCGAAACATGAAAAGTGGGATGGTGGATAGGCGAAAGAAGTGAAACTTAAAAAAAAATTATAAGAAGAACTAAAGGAAGTAAAAAAAAAGGATTATGAAAGCGTCGAGCCGTACCGATTAGTTTTGAAGTGTTGTTTTGCGTTGATTGAATGTTTTTTTGTTGTTTCTGTTAGAGTAGGTGTCCTAGAACCAATCAATTATTGTAAAATTGACTCTTTGTAATAATGTTTATTTGTCAATAAAAGGCATAGTCTTCTATATCGTATAAATCATAGTTATGTGTAATGATATATGCCCTTAGGATGGTAGAACAGTGACAAGGGTATCAAGTGTTTTAAATCTCGATAGTGAGAACCCTATGATCACATATGATGGCCATTTTAGAAATGTTCGTAGCCCTAGTATTTATTCTGACTAAGGACACATATAATATGGTAAGACCATTATAGTGTTGAACGACCCTATCGAAAGACAGTTACTGATCTCACTTGTCAAGGTTGTTTGCCGACAACTTGGTACAACGTATAGATGCTTGTTGTAGGCAAGTTCACTAGACAGCCTACCATAGGATTCCATATAGATGGTAACCCCATTGTCTATGGAATAAATCTTCTAATGAGTGGTGGTGCATGTGATTCTTAGACTTGAGATCACCGGAGTTCCTTGTGCACCGATTGGTGTAGTTTGACACTAGCCCAACGTAGTTCTATTCAGAGCTATCAATACGGTAATGATTGGCTGCATCGAGGAGTGTATCAAGACTATGGTGGATCGACAAAGGATTCATCACTCCCGGGTGTAGGAGAAGTTATCTCACTACACAATTCAGTAAATGGCAATGACACTAAATCTATGGCCACAGTGGGATTGAGTTGTTGCTCAATCTAATTTGTTTATCCGGTCATTGGTTTAGTAACTGAATACAAAGATATCGAGAATAACTGAGGTTGACACTATTTCTGTACCTCAGCCTCGATGAGATAAGGTATGATGAAAAGATTTGATTGCACGGTAACTATACCGTTGGTAGGTAGCTATTTCGCTGAATCTGAATTTATCAGGTGGCCAGGATGCCTTGCTATGGGCCAATCTTGGTATGTGTGTAGTGAGACGATTAATTGGTGTTAATTGCGATACTACTCATTGCCGACATGATAAGGAGCCTATGAGTCACACACTTAAAAGATAATTTAAGAATCGTTTTGTGAAATGGGTATGTTCATCTTTTAGGATGAAAGGGTATTTTGGTAATCTCATAGTGCAATTAAATTTGTTGAGGTTGTTGCTTGTATTTAATTTTAATATTAAAATTAAAATTAGTGAGGTTATATTTAAATATATGTGTGTGTATATTTAAATGGATTATTATTATTAATTAAATGTTAATATATATATATTGATTTTTAATTATAGTAATAATTAATTAAAATTTAAAATACCAATTAAAGGGTGTTTTGTTGCAAGGGTGGATTAGGGTTGGAGCCCATGGTCATTCTTTAATGGAATAGAGTTTTAATAAAGTGAAACTTAAAATTAAAACATCATATCATTAAACATTATTCAATTAAAAAAAACCCTAGCCACCCTTTTTTCTCTCTCTCACGTCCCCACTCATTGATTGAAGAGAAATATTTTTCTCTTCTTGATTCTTTGAAAAACTTGATTCTTGAAGCCATCCCGTTGTTCTCGTAAAACAACGGTTGGTTCTTTGGATTGTCTTCATGTGGATCAACATACGTGCGGTACTATATTGAATCTGTAGCGAAATAAAATCAGAGACGCTTGAAGGAGCTTCCAAACGTGCGTAAGATTTTTGATCCTTTGAATGGATTAATTTTATTTTATACAGAATTTTTGTTTTAACATGTAGGCAATCTAATCGATACTTGGATCTTGGCGTAATAATAATTGATTTCCGATTTGTTTTTAATTTTTCCACTGCCTATTGGGGATCAATTACTAACAGTTTCTCCTATTGCCTGCTACTTACCAATCTTTGCTCCGCCGACAACTCACCAGTCTTTGCTTTGCTAGTGACATCACCAGAATTAGGTGTCCTTACTTATAATGGACTTTTGACCATCCTGCTCTTCTTCACAACAAAATTTACTAAACGAAATTGTGATTTGGGTGACAAAGTGGTATTTTAAAAGTTCATGGGTAAGGTGTATCAGACCATTATTTGAGTGGGAAAAGCACTGTTTTAAAACCCGAGCTGGACTGACTAGTCTAACCGGGACCCGACAGCCTATCCGATCCAGTTCAGGTTTTAAGAGGGTTTCTACTATATTTCAAATTTATGGGGACTAATTTGTAATCTTTATGGGTATTTTTAAAATGTGTCAAAACATTAGGGACTAATTGAATTTTTTGGGAATTTTCAATTATCTTTAATTTTAGGGACTAATTTGTAATATTTTAGGGGTATTTTTAATATACTAAAATTTAAGGGACTAATTGATAATTTTTTAAAAACACTTTCGTTGCTAATGTCATCAGTCCAACCAGTTGGATCAGTTGCCCTGTGACCCAGTCGCCTTACCAGATCTTACAATTCTCTAACAAATATTATTCTCTCTTTCAAGTATCTTACATACAATGAGATACATTATATCAATTAACTTAATTATTTGCAACTGTATTATTCAATAGTCATATAGTTTTAACTAGATCAGTTTTTATAATAAATATCAGACTCATATCATATTATTAAAATAAGGACAATCTAATTATTAATTGTCTATCTAAAGAAAGTTATTCATTTACATTAGAACTCATTTAAAATATTGAAATGAGTTTGATTATAGAAATATTAAATATTAAGATCTATCTTTAAATTTTTCGAACACTAATATATATATATTTTTGGAAATTATTTAATATTTTATTATTATTAAATGCAAATTTTATGGCTACGTCCCTGCTCAATACTGTAGAATAACATTTGCCTGTAGTTTACTCATCAGAGGATGCACAAAGGTTTTAGCCTCAAAATATCTTTATTGTCGAAAGAAAAGCAAAATATTTGGTTTATCTATTCAACACCAACATTGGGGGGAAAACAAATGAGCAACTATAAAAAATCTACTACGTTAACCATAGTATAAACGCACCCCAAATTCATAAAAGAAAATCTCTTTTCAAGTCAAGTCAAAGAGTGGGGAATAAAAAATTGGAGTTTGGATCACTAGTCTAACACACATTGCAGGACTAAGTAGCACTATCATTCAACAGTGGCAGAAACCATGAGCAACCTGCAGTAGATTCACATCCTAATTATCTAAGCACAATGTGGTTTCTTTTACCGTTGCAAGTTAACGTCTGTCGCTAGTGCAGGAGTTGCCTCGACCCTCCAAAAATATCAACTTATATTCTTTCAACAATCAACCACTTCTTTACAAACTCCTGTAGTCTATAACAGTGACTTCATCCTCTGGTGCATCTAGGTCTTGGTAGCTGCATGAAATTAACAAATTGCTGAGATTAGATCACAAATGAAAATTACAAAACAGCACAAATCAGTAACAATAGTTTGTTCTAGGAATAATTGTAAAAATTAAAACCCAGCCAGGAAGAACTTAAGTACAAAACAAAAATATAAAAGGATGTCACCATTAAAAATAATCACTATAATTTCTCTACCATCTAAATTTACTCTCATTTGGACTTCACAATTTACTAATAGTTTCACCATACAACCATACGTCACATTCGTTAAGTTTATTATGTAGAGGACCTAAACAAAGTTTACCTTCTTAATCGTCGAGGATCCTGTCGAAAACCTGGAGACAAAAGAATAGGGCCTGGTCCACTTAGTTGGGGCCCAGGCCGCCCATTTCTACCACCCCCTTCGAAAGGAGGAGGGCCACCCTGTTCTCTAAACATCCGCATAGCAACTTCAGGTGGCGCAGGGACAAAAGGCCCCAATGGACTGCAATTACAGGCAAATATAAGCTCTCTAGAAAGATGGCAAAACCTACTGTCGATTCTCTTCCAAATAAAAACAAATAAATCACAAACTGTTGACTTACCCAGCACCAGGAACAGGCATCAATACCGGTGGAGGGGGTATATCAGAGGGGAAAGGAGGCCCAACCCGTATGCCTCCTCCAAAAGGATCAAACATTGATTCATCACGATTTGCACCATCAGGACCATCATTGTTGGATGGAAATTCACTAGATTGAGCATTGTCAGACCTATCATATCTATCACTACCATTAGCTCGATAGTCACGTTCTCTACGGTTTCCACGTTCATCTTTTAATCGGTTCTCTGAACCTAGCTTGCGTCTCATTGGTTTTTCCTTCTGCAAATAAAAAAAAAAAAAGTATAAAGCAACACTAACTTCAAAAACTAACAATCAATGATAGTAATAAAAATAATTTTCTTTTTATAAGATATACTAATCATTATTAAAACCCACATAAGAACATTCATAATGTCATAAAAACAGAGGTTTCTATCAGGAGGATGCAGTTATATATTTTATGCTGTCTAACGTCTACTTCAATATATAGTCAAATTTGAGAAGTCATAATATGCATTATCAATTCAAACAGAGTGGATATGTGTTGCAGTATATGATAGCAACAAACCAACGTGCACAACCTTTAGGCATAATATATGAGCTTAGACATATATATCAATGAATAAGGCCTTAATTACAAACTGTAAAAGGAACATGAAACTAACAACATCAAACTTGGAAAGACACATTTATGCTGCCAGGCACCAGAAAAGATAGAAAAACTTTCTTCAACTCAGTCTCAAAGTCATACTAAAAACTATGATCCCTTCCCTCTTTCTTCATATTCAATTATTACAAGAATACAAATTAACTTTGGTAACACCATGGTCAAATATTGGCTCACTTTTACCAAACCTAGTTTATCCATCCCTAGCAGTATCTATTCACGGCATCAATTCTTCCTAACCACTACAATACTTCTTTCAAATCCTTAAACTAAAAACAATGAAAAAAAAAAATTGAAACAAAATGAAAAGCAATGATTGAACATAAAAGCTATTACTAACTGAGAACAAAACTCTTGTACTTCTCAAATAACTGCTGTGGTGGATGCTAACATGTATAGCCACACCCCTATCTGTTGATAAATCAATTTTCTAATCATGCATGTAATAAGGGAAGTTTACAAGATAATCAAGGAACCTGTAAGACATTAGCAAGACTTTTAAGATAGTAAACAGCAACAGGACTAGAGCACTCTGGAATCAGTATGCAGAAATACTATAAAAGTAGAGTTTCAACTCTTTCAGTCCCATCCCTATTCCGATATTTCCAGCCCATTGTAAATATAGCCAAACTGGCTGGCCCACTTCATATTACAAATCTCTCCCTATAATGTAAACAAGGTTGATTGAACAGGACTAATAATGACCGGATAAATCATACCGGTAAAGGTTGCTGCATGACAGGTGTCCCACCAGGTGCATCTGCATCACTGTTAATGACATCAACATATTTACTTTAGTATCTTTAGAACCAAGTATTAAAAAAATCGACATAATATCTAGAAGACTACCCTTACTTCATGTAGTTCTGAAAATACAGTTCTTCACGGACTTTGACAGTGAGCTCCATCACAAGTTCTGGGTGCTTCAGTTTAAGATGCTTGTGCACAAACTCAGCAGCATGAAAAAGCTTTGTGCAACCTTTGGCTCCACAACCATACTTCCACCCATACTTTTCATCCCTAATCTTCCGGACAAAGGGATCCAAAGCATCAACAGCAGCAGCATCGATCTTGTCCTTTGCAGTCATTATTTCTAATGGATCTTGACTCCTCAATCTCTCTTGCCAACGAGAGTCAAGTTTCTTTTCCCACTCAGACCCATTACTACCTAAGTCACTACTTTTTCCGTCTACTCTAACATGTCTGAGACCCTTTGCTTCACTTGTTTCAACCATCCCATAATAATCCACACCATGGATGCGCCACATATAAGTAATAAGTGTGTCCAGAAGTTCAACACCCTCCAAGCCCTTGACAGAGGTCAAACCCCTTATGATAATAACTGGACCAGTAGAGCCACCATGGGATTTCTCCCGACTCATTTTATCGTTATCAGATCCACATAAGATATTTTCCTCAATTCCTTTCTCTGAATCAAGTTTGCGTACAAGAGCCTGTGCTTGTTCAATATCAACTTGGATTCTTCTAGGTTCTGAGCAGACTGGGTGTGCCTTAGGAGCAGCAGATAAAAGATCAGTTTCTTTAGCAGGTCCCCGACCATGCCGTCTTCTTTTACCACCAGCATCTGCTTCATCATCAGAATTTGGATCACTAGTCTGTCCAGATTTATTTGATGACGAGGCATTTACACCAGGACCTCTGCATCATAAAAGTAACTATAAGCTTACAGTCACAAAAATGAAGTAAACTTGACACAAGTATGAAAATAATCAGGGAAGTGCAGCTCTTACAAGTCCAACGTCCCACTCTGTAAATCTAGCAAGAACTCTTTTGCAACCTTCCGTGCAAGTTCATTCCTCCTAAAAAGAAACTCCCCAATATGATTAGCTGAATATCAGCATGATATAAGATAGAAATAGGTGTTTTTAAAAGGAGAGCCATACAAAGCCAACACCCATAAAAATAAGGAGCCTCACAATTTTATCAGCCTACTTTCAACTTAAGGAATTCCAATCATCATCAAACAGGCAGTAAAGCTCACCTTTCTATGACTGAAAGTAAATTAGTTGGGTGATATTTGTCCTTCAACCTATGTACACAAGCACAATCAATTAGCAATATGACAAGAAAAGAAAAGGTAGGAATTAAAGAATTGATGAAGAGTACCATTCCTCATCCTTATGAGCATCAAAGAAAACTCGCTTCTGAGTTGAAATATATTCTGACTTGTATTCTTGATATCTACAAAATCAGGGGCCAAAGTCACTTCATTTATTATTTCTCTTTTAAAAACTTGAGGTCACAAGTATAGAGCACAATCTAACTCTAGAGCAACTGAAACAGTCAGCATTCTGTACCTGCGCTCTGCTTCAGCAGGAAGTATATCATCTTCAAGCTCCTGAATAAATTGCTTGTAGGACATCAAGCCTTCCCTGATAAAAATTACATAATATGTCACATTAATTAGTGCAAAAAATAAGGTTCCAATAGTCCACTAAAATCCCCTCTTCATTGAATTGAAAACAAGGTATGCATTTGTGTGTGAGTCGAGAATAGTTGATAAAGAAATGAGATGAAAAGAGAATTAGACCAAACTGAATTAAGAAACAATGGGAACAGAAGGAACACCATGCAGGAATGATCAAATAAAGGATAAATCAAACCTCAAGAAATATTAAAGTCCATTAACAACATCAATTCTAACCTTTGAGCACTCCCTGCGTTAGGAACATCACTGTAACCACCACGACCTGAATCCCATTCTACAAAGTTAGAGAACCCAATAAGTTCTACTTTAACAAATAAGATGAGGTGTTCTATATATATATATATATATATATATATATATGCTGACACGCCAAATAAAAATTGACCAACAAGTTAAATTTCTAAAAACATAATGCATATTTCATTTGGGGATCTCATGAATATATGCAAATTAAAATTCTTCGTGTAATGGATTCCAAAGATATTGGTGTAAAAACTATGGTATACGTCTAACAGGTTTTCGAAATGCGGTGTGCATCAATTTTCAAGCATTATGTAACTCCTATTAAACATTAAAATCAAACCATTCCAGGCAATCTGTGCCCCAAACTCAGTCCTCAAAATAATCTTAAGAAATAAATTATGAAATTCCAATGAGCTACTCGTAAGCAAAGACTTAGACTACAAGTTATATAAGATCAACACATATGAAGTTATATATTAAAGACTTAGGCTACAGTAACTAAAAAATTTAAATTCCAACATTTAATTTTCTATAGCATAACCCTATAATAAATTCTAAATGCATTGCACATATTTAAGACAAATGAAAATGCTTCTCTTATAATTGTATGTGCATGGGTGGATACTATAGTTATAAAAGTATTTGGAACACCAAATTTCAATTGGAGAAGTAGGGTATATCATATGTTCTACAATTTAAATTTACAATATTAAATTGATAATGGAAGTACTTTGACACTTTTCAACATACTTCAAATCATGTGACAAAAATTTTCAGCACAACCTCCAACTGGCCACTGCTAGTGAATCTTGCACCAGATACAAAATGCTTTGAGTTGAAAACAAGAACTTAAAACATATAACAGTAACTTGATAAAGTAGATCCTATAGCAATAAATGTGCAGGGCTACATCCAGCCAAGAGTAAAGCACTAGCACTAATAAAATTAGGCAGTACATACATGGGAAGAAGTTACTTAACTAGAAAATACCACACCTACAAAATGAACCAAGATTTTGAATAATATAGACCGTAATCAATTATATTACCATATTTAAATCAGTTCTAAGACAAAAAGTCAGAAATAAGAAGCATCAATCAATTATATTACCATATTTAAATCAGTTCTAAGACAAAAAGTCAGAAATAAGAAGCATCAATCAATTATATTGCCATATTTAAATCAGTTATAAAACAAAAAGTCAGCAATAAGGAATACACCTTGCATTCAAGGCTCAAATGCAAGGCATATTCCTTGTTTGCTAACTATTAAATAAAGCACTAGTGAAAACTTTTCCAGAACATGCTAATCTTCAGAATACATCTGAATACCTAAAGTAGTAGCAATTCCAAAGCAGTTGAGCAGTTACCTGAAGGACCACTATAACCACCAGATGGCCGACCAATGTACCGGCCATGAGGCCTTTCATCACCATAGCCAGGTCTGCCCCCCATCTCACGTTCATATCCACCAGCATAATCATACCCAAACCTATAGCAACAAAAGGCGAAATTAATATACTCAACAATTTTTTTAACAAAGCAAAACGTTAAATTCAAAATACCCTTTTATAAGAAGCGGAAGAAGGAACACCGAATGAATTATCCTGTGAGAAAAATTAAAGGAATAGCCTATGCATGAACACAAAGAGCAGAGAATATAGAGCCACAGCTAAACACTAGAAGGCACTTGTTCTGTAAAAACAGTGCACTTCTGCATAAAGACAACTACCTCTTTTCTCTGTTAAATAAAAAATCTGTGGAGCTTTATGTCCTATAAACTGATTTCATTTAGTCATTTTCTTCTGTAATAACTTTCAGAACCAAAAGTTACCATTATTCCAACCCCTACAAACCAATAAACTTAACACTGCCAGTGAAACTCATCTAAACACCCTTTTCACTTTCCATATACTTTCAATAATTTAAAAAGGCCATTTGATTACATGCCTGAAAATTGTCAAAATATGCATACTATCATATTTATGTCATCAGATTAGCCCCAAGGTACTATAGCTCGGCTACAAGAAATGCAAACAACATAAATAAGCGGAAAAGGTGGTAGAGACATATCACAGGAAAAAGATGCAATAGTCAGTTCATGGAGGTTGCAACAGCTGGAAAAATTTCTCTCAACTTGTCAGATGAATCTAGCAGACATTTGAAATAAAATTTGTGTAAAGTATGTGAAGGAGTCTCACACTAAAAGATCTATCAAGGATATGAACCAGACGCTCCATGACATAAATTTAATATAATCATGACTTTAAACAGTATCAACAAATTCTTTCAGGAAACCATAATCGAGGAAATTCCAAAAAAAACAAAATGTATTAAAAGCCTCTACATAGCTTGTGATGCCACAAATTACAGAAGAACATTCATTTTTCTTGTACGATCCAGGGGCACAGAGCTGCTAATAATCATCCCATGTAGTCAAGCTTCTTCCTCTAGCTATGTATAAAAGTAAGCACTTTTTTTTTTTCTTTTTTAAGTCTCTTAATTTTCTAACTTAATAACTATTTGACCACCATTTCCTATGAATTGTTTATCACTGTGCTTATCAAGGCTGCATATTTTACATCTCAACTATAGCCACAAAGATAAAAACTCCACAATATATAAATCAAGACCAGGATCAAGCAATTTCTTAATATTAGTGTTTTATGCATTAAGTGATTGGGAGATTGAGGGGATATCTTATTGCTACAATCTTAACCCTATCTACATTTTTGCCAAAAAAAGATTTTTCACTCAGAAGCAGAATGTTTAGTCTCTCCAAAAGGCACTAGTGTCAAAAATAAATTGTGGAGGTCCTAAAGACGTCAGGAATAGGTACCCAACAACATGTACCAAGTAAATAAATTCAGAAGTAGGCAGTATTCCAATATTTTCCAAAGACAGTGACTATATCCCATATTTCCATCTCCTAAATCTTTCACCACAAGATTATCATGGCTCTATTATCTTCATAAACTGCCCTTTCCCTTTATAATCCATCTTCTAAGTTGATTTCATATTGGCATTCTCCCACCTAATTATGAGTATGAAGATCTAATTTAAGATTGTATCTACTTTCATTAAGAGGACATAAGAGGAAATCACAGCAAAACTTCACTAGAATCAATATGTTTCACACTACATATACAAGTTATCAACTTCTCCATAAAACTTGTTTCATATATGTATTTGGAAGAAAAAATTTAAAATGCCTCTCAAAATTTGTTACGCTTACGCTCAATAGGGAATTCATATAAAAATCAACATCTCCAACTTAGTATACCTTTCTTACAACCCGTCATAATTTAATGGCCAGGCAAATTTCTATTTGATTTCCAACAAGAATCATTCCAAAACATAACAGTAAAGTAAGATAACCAATTGGAACAACAAAAAGCATCTCAAAAAAAATTATAAGGCTAAATCAACAATGCCTAGCTTCCTCAAGCTCTCATAAACGACTGGAATTCCCACATTTACCCGTTAACCAAACAAATTCTTAAATCAAAGACACAATTACCCAAAATAAGAAACCTTACCTTCTATCGCCAGGTCCAAAACCGCCACGTGGACTTCCTCTCCTCCCGTCATAACCTCCATCATCCCTCCTAGACCGCTTGTAAGGAGGCGACCTTCGCGGCGGCGGCGAGTGCCTTCTATCTCTATACGAAACAGGCGGAGGAGGACTCAATGTGCCCCGCCTCTTATAATCCCTATCTCTATCTCTAGGCATCGGCGGAGAACGATTTCTATCATAATAATCAGGTCCACGACGGTTAGGTGGACGGTCAAGGTCTCGGTCATCACGCCTTTCTCGTGAGTCTCTATCGCGCCTTCTAGAAGATGGCGGAGGTTGATTTTGTTGTTGAGGTGGTGGTGGGGGAGAGGATTGGGTTGCGGTGGTATTGTCGTTGTTGGTGGTGGTGTCGTCGGCGGTGGAGGATTTGTCTTTGCGGTCGCGACGACGGTCGAGTGAATCGACCGCCATGTTGTTCATGACTTGGGCCATTGTTGTGGAACCCTAGAAGACGATGGGGGGTAAATGAAATGAATTAAGAACTTGATTTGATTTTGTTTTTATTTATTTTTTTCTTCTCTTTTTTACAGTGTGTGTAAGGTAATGTGTTTTGTGTGGGAGACTTGGGAACTGTTGATGGATTTCGAGAAAGAGAGAGGAGAGATAGGGAGAGAAAAAAATTTATGTGTAAATACGTTTCGTGTATTGATTGTACCCTCACTTGTTTTTTCAATACAGAGGATTATTCATAGTTTAATCTTATAAATTTTCTTTTATAATTCTAAAATGTTAATTTATAATTAATTAATTCATAATTAGATAATTAAAATTTATTATATATTCACTAATTACAAACAATCATGATTTCATCACGAAAGAGAGTTTGTAAAATTAAGTTGTAAATGTAATATTGTTTTTATTATCATATTTTATTCATTTAAATTTGCAATCATTTAAAACTTTCAATTCTTTAATTTTTTTTAAGTTAAATAATTTAAAATATGTATTATCCATTGTAATACATTGGCATTAAAGTTTCGAGTTAATGTAAAAAATAATTTTCTCTATTATCACCATTAAATTTCAATAATAAATGGTTTAAAAATTATATTAATATTTCAAGTCTATATGTTATTGATGGTCATTTTTGTGAAAGAGGCCCAACCATGCATTTTTATTTTTAAGGTTGATCGACGCTTTTTGAGCCCGTATATGAGTGTTGTTATTTAAGTCCTACTCATAGTCTTGGTAAGCCTCATAAATCAATTCAAAAGTTTGAAGAGTTCATTATAACTTAAATACCAAGGAGTGAGAACAAATAATCCTACTCGTCTATCTCCAGTGGCTAGCAGTGTGGAAGAACCCTTCATCTAAAGTATCTGCTATCGACATAGCCGACTCATGGATGACACATGTTCTTTGCTACTTGATAGATGACGAGTTTCCAATCGACAAGAACGAAGCGCACCGACTCAAAGAGAAGGCAGCCAGGTTCACCATTCACGACGGCCAATTGCTAAAGAGATCATTCTTCAATCCCTATCTTAGATGCATCACTCCAAAAGAAGCGAAGTATGTTCGAGCCGAGTAACCCGAAAGTGAATGTGGCAATCACGTCGGAGGACGTAGCATCGCTAACCAAGCTCTCACAATAGGCTACTGCTGGCCCATCATGAGGTCAGACTCTACCAATTATGTTCAACGATGCGACAGCTGTCAACATTTTGCACAAGTGTCCTATCTTCCACCAGAGCGACTTAACTTCATCCTCTCACCATGGTCATTTATGAAGTGCGGGATGGACATCGTTGGAAAATTGTTGATTGCAATGCAAAAAATGGAAAATCAAACTAAGTTTCTCCACATCGCGCTACCCTCAGGCAAATAGTTAAATCGAGTCTTCCAGCAAGACGATCATCAATACTTTAAAGAAGTAACTCAAGAAAGGTAAGAGAGCATGGACCGACAAACGACCAGGTGCATTGTGGTCCTACCGAACCACCGCTCGAACATTGACTAGCAAAACCCCATTCTCACTAGCCTACGACTCTAATTGTTAGGATTTAATTGATAGATACATAGCAGAAAATAAAATAATTTCAATTAATCCTTTAAACCCAACGAATCTGGGCACAGGTTATTACGTTTACATACAAAATAATCTCAAAATTAATCCATAAAAGGATCAAAGAACCTTACTAACGTTGGAGGCTCCTTCAATATCTTTGATCTCTTCGCAAGCCAATCCAACGACAAAATTGCACTTATGATATCTACAAGAAGGTAGGGACACTCACGATTGATTTAATTGACTAGATTAAATCAATTGCTCTTGGATTTTTTAGACAAGAATTGGAAAAATCAAAATCTCTCTCAAAGGGGTGGATGGCTAGGGTTTTTGTTTTCTCCAAAATGTGCTAAAACTTGTTTAACCTTAATTACAACTTGCTTTTATATGGAAGTTTAACCTATTCCACTTTGGAGTAGGTTTAACCCTATTCCTAAATGGAATAGCATAATGGTAATTTAAAACCATTATTAATTAATTAATTAATTAATTAATTATTAATATAAACATTAATGTTAATACAAATAAATAAATTCATAATTTTGCTAATTTAATCCCAATATAAAATTTGGACATAGGCAACGATCATAGCAAAATTACCTAATTACCCTTTTACCTAAAAGGACAAAATTAGCCCTTAAATGAAAAATCCTCAAACTACCTCAAATGTGTGTGACCCATAGACTCCCTAATATGTTGGCAGTGAGTGGTATCACGATTAACCACCAATTAATCCTTTAACTATACACATGTCAAGATTGGTCTCTAGTTAGACATCACGGTCACCCAACATATAGGGATCAGCAAAGTACTGATACCTGTCAATGGTATGGTTATCATACAATCAAATCTTTTTATGACCGGTTATCTTATCAAGTTGAGCCATAGAAATAGTGTCAACCTCACATGTTATCCTGATGTGTTATTATTTGGTTATCGGATCAACGACTAAATTATAATTAGATTGAGTAATGACTCAATCCGACTAGGCTCATAGATTTATGTGTCGTATCCATTTAACCAAATTGCATAGTGGGATAACTCTCTCCTATACCCAAGAGTGATGAATCATATATTGATCCACCATAGTCTCAATATACTTTTCAATGCAGCCAACCACTATCGTATTGATAGCCCTAAATAGAACTACGTTAGGCAAATGTCACACTACACCAATTGGTACACAAGTCGTTTCGGTGATCTCAAGTCTAAGGATCATGTAGACCACCATTTGTTAGAGAATTTATTTCATAGACACTAGGGTTACCATCCATATGGAATCCTCTAGTGGATCAGTCTAGTGAACTTGCAAATAACAAGCACCCAAGCAAAGTGGTCATCAAACAACTTTGAAATGTGAGATCTGTCATTACCTTTTGGTAGTGTCATTCAACGCTATGATAATCTTACCATAATATCTATGCCCTTGGTCAGAATAATATTTAGGCTACGAACATTTCTAGAATGACCATCACATGTGCTCATAGGGTCCTCATAATTAAGATTTAAAATACTTGATTCCCTCGTCACAGTTTTACCCTTCTAAGCACACATACCAAATCATACAAGTATATGATTTACATAATATAGAAAAATGCCTTTATTTGATAAACATGGAATTATGAAGAGTCAAATATGATTAGCTCTAAGGCACCTACTCTAACACTAAGTCGAAACATATGACCTCAATCGACCAGACCTGTTCGAGCCTATTCGAAGCAATCACAGACAAGGAATTCCAAAATTCCTTCTCCTCTATTTGGTATAGATATCGAATGACTATACATGGCGATGGTACAACATCTCAAACAACAATCCCTTCGAACTTTTAGCTTTTGGACGTCAACTCATTCAATCTAAATTCATACTTGACTCGATCTACGCTTTAAGCTAAAAGCTCTTTAACTTAGAAAGTGGGCGACAAATTGTGTTGACCTCTCATGTGTTTTGATGTGCCAAAACTATTCAAAAAATTGATTGAACACTAACCGTAACATGCTAAAGTATGACATAAGTCATAACCAAACCAAAATAGGTTTATTAGGTAGTATGACCTTGCATAAGCAAATTTCTACGCAAGCACGACCGTGCTCAAGCAAGGCACGACCGTGCCATAAGAGAAAGTTGTCGTGAAATGTTGCACGACATCGTTCCTCTTGGTCGATAGTCTCTCTACCAAGTTGAGTGGCACTTGCACAACTAGACTTCGCAGGACCATCCTGCATGACCGTGTGCTCAAGTTTAAAAGTCAAGATATTTTAAATTCAGATTGCTTCGTGCTCTTGATTTCATCTCAAAGGTCAAAGTCAAAACTCAAGGTTCAAATTTGGAATGACCATTCCTTGTGGTGGAATGACCATTCATATCTGAAGAAGTTTTGCACGGCATCGTTCCAAGAGATCGTTCACTCCTCTAGAAATTTAAAAACATTTGGAAGAGCATTTGGATGTGTTCCTTCCGCGTAGTGGAATAACCGTGCAGTGTTTTTGCACCATCATACTACATGGTGGAATTACCGTACAATGTCCTTGCACCATCATAGGCGTGGTGGAATGACTGTTTTAGTTAACCTAGATTTTTAGAAAAATGACTGTTGTGTTAGGAGCGACCGTTTGCAATTATAGAACGACCGTTTCTCTAGGTTCTGCAGACTTTATTAGTACTGCATTAAATGTTGCAATGGCTAAACTTTTTAGGGTTATAAAAGCTCAATATTTTTAGGGAAAAAGAGTGAGAATAGTCATACTAAATCAAAATACATTCTTATATAATCCCTAGAGCTCAAGATCCAAATCAAATACTCACTTGTACTGATTTAGTAAACCTTTAAGAGTTCACTTGTTCTTATTGTGTGTATAAGCCTACTTTGAAGAGGCAATCATTCACAAACTACTTTGATTCATTCCTTAGTGGCGAAATCTTGTAAATCTAAGTGTGTGAGGCAAAAATCCTTTTGAAAACTATTGTAGTGGTGCAACCCGATTCTAGTGAAAGTTCAAGAAGGTTGCCTTGAAGAAGTGGATGTAGGAGACTTGTGGATATAACTTCGAACCACTATGGATCCTTGAGCATTTCTCTCTCTCTCAACTCTTTATCATTCATTGTTAGTTGTTGGTTGAACATCATTTATTTCACTTGTTCATGCATTCATTGTTCATATTTATTGCCTTCAAGTTGATTTATTTCACTTGTTCATGCATTCATTGTTCATATTTATTACCTTCAAGTTGATTGCATTTATTGCTCTTTTTTTTTTTTTTTTTTTTTTTTTTTTTTTTTTTTTATTGCTCATTTGCACTATCATTAACTCTATCATACTTTGGTTGTTGAGTTTAGTAATTGATCATTGTTTTGATAAACTCATCATTTGCTTTAACTTTCATTGATGAGTTTTATTTCACGAATATTTTTATTGATTCATATTCACCCCCCTAGGAATATTTGTCATATCATATTTAAGGTTTAACAATTGGCATCAGAGCTTGGGCTCTTGTATTAAAAACCTAACGGTTTCAAGAGTCAATCGATCTACATGGCTAGTTCATCGACACCATTGTTTGTTGAGGGTCATTGTACCACTAGTCCCTCATTGTTTAGTGGTACAAACTACACACAATGGAGAATTAGAATGAGACTCCACATTAGATCTATAGATGATAACTTGTGGAACATAGTTGAGCAAGGGAACTTCGTTCCCATGAACAACTCAACGGGTCTTGCCAAAGAGGAAGAACATTATACAGCTGAAGATGAAAATAAATTGAGCTTAAATGACAAAGCACTTAACATTTTGTTTTGCCCTCTTGATTCCATAGAGTTTATAAGAGTTTTGGCATGTGAAACAGCTAAAGATGCTTGGGAAATTCTTCAAACCTCTCATGAAGGAACAAGTCAAGTGAAGGAATCAAAGATTGAGATGTCATTCCATGACTATGAGTTGTTTGAGATGAAAACCAAAGAAAGCATCACCGACATGTACAAGAGATTCTCCAACTTGATAAATGATCTCAAAGGTCCTGGAAAGAGTTTTGTCACTCTTGAGCTTGTGAAGAAGATTCTTTGTTCATTGTCGGAAAGTTGGACAATGAAGGTGACCGCGATTGAGGAATCAAAAGATCTCACCAAAATGAAAATGGATGAGGTCATTGATAGCTTATTAACATTTGAGATGAAGAGAAAGCCAAAAGAGGAAGAGAATAAGCCAAAGCGGGGGATTGCCCTCAAGACTGTGGATGAAGAAGAAGATGGTAATGATTCTTTTATGGAAGAAAATGAAATCAACTTCTTAGCAAAGAGGTTGGAAGGAACAAAAGGTTTAAAGGAAAGCAATTCCAATGGTTCAAACTAAGAAATGAAGACGATAAGGGCAAATCAAAGATAATTTGCCATGGTTGTAAAAAGCCCGGTCATATTCGTTAAGATTGTCCCCAAGCCAAATGGAAGAAAAATGGTAAGAAAGACAAATTCTACAAGAAAAAGGTTTTTTCCACCACATGGAGTGAAAGTGGTGACTCAAGAGATGAAGATGAATCAAATGAAGAGCAAGCCAACCTTTGTTTCATGGCCAAAGAAGATGATTCAGAAAGAGACTTCGAATCCAAGGTAAAAGACTCTCAACACTATTCTTCTGATGAATTGCAAAATGCATTTGAATCATTAATGGAAGAATTTGAAAAATTGTCTTTAAAGAATAGAAAGTTGCAAAATCAAGCATGCATAATGAAAGTTGAGTATGAGCAACTTTTGGGTAATGTTGAAGAGTTTAAAAATAAAATTGATTGTATGTCATGTAATAAAATTGTTTTACAAAGGGAATTGATGATTATAGAATTGTTTATGATGTTTTGAAAAGGAAAACATTGATTTGAGAAATGAGCTTGACAACACAAAAAAGATTTTAAGCAAGTTCACTTTGGGTAGTAAAAGATTTGATGAAATGCTTGCTTTACAGAGATGTGTTTTCAACAAAGAAGGTTTGGGCTATAACATGTTTTCAAATCAGAAACCTTTTAACAAAACGCATGAACCATGTATTAGACCAAAAGCATCTTTTAGAAAATATGGTTTTTGTAGGTATGTTGGTCATAGCACACATAAATGTCCAATTAGAAAAGACAAGCCTTTTATGGTAAAAAGGGTTTGGGCTCCTAAGGGAATTGTTGAAACTAACTCACATGGACCCAAGACCATTTAGGTACCAAAAAGTGCATGAACATTTTTGTTGTGTAGGTATGTCTTGAAGCAACGAAATTGGGAGCAAACAAATGGTTCATTGATAGCGGATGCTCAAGACATATGATGGGAGACAAGAGCTTGTTCACCTCATTAAAGCCAAAGAATGGAGGAAATGTCACTTTTGGTGATAACTCAAAAGAAAAGATCATTGGCATTGGTTCTATCAGTAACAAGTCTCTAACCATAAATGAGGTATTGCTCATTGATGGATTGAAGCATAACTTGCTAAACATTAGTCAATTGAGTGACAAAGACTTTAAAATTGTTTTTCAATCTATGTGTTGTGAAGTTGTAGATTCTTGCACAAACAGAATTGCATTCATAGGTTATAGATGCTCAAATGTTTACATTGTTGATTTGTGTAATATTGCATCCAAAGATCTTTGTTTTTTGTCTACAAAAGATGAAGATAGTTGGCTTTGGCATAGAAGAGTAGGTCATGCAAGCATGGATGTCATTGCAAAGCTTTCTAAAAAGGATTTAGTGACTAGTTTGCCTAAGCTTGTTTTCAAAAGAGATCATATTTATGATACATGTGCTAAAGGCAAACAAACAAGAGTTTGTTTTAAATCCAAGAATGTTGTTTCAACTTCTAGACCTTTACAATTGTTGCATATGGATTTGTGTGATCCCACAAGGAGAACTAGTCTAGGAGGTAACCATTATTTTTTTGTGATTGTTGATGATTACTCTCGTTTTACATGGGTGTTGTTTCTTGCACACAAACATGATGCATTCAAATCATTATTGCCATTGATTAGGAAATTGCAAAACCAATTAGGCTATGCAATTACATGCATTAGAAGTGATCATGGAAAAGAATTTGAAAACACATTGTTTGAATCATATTGGAATGAGCATGGCATTAAGCATAATTTCTCGGCATCTCGGACTCCTCAACAAAATGGAGTTGTTGAGAGGAGAAATAGAGTTTTTTGTATAAATGGCTAGGACTGTGTTGTGTGAGCATGATATACCTAGATATTTTTGGGCTAAAGGGGTTAATACTTCATATTATATCATTAATAGAGCTATGATTAGGCCAATCCTCAAGAAAACTCCCTATGAGTTATTCAAAGGGAAGAAGTCAAATATTGCATATTTTCGTCCCTTTGGTTGCAAGTCCTTTGTGCTTAATGATGGTAAGGACAACCTTGGAAAATTCGATGCCAAATCGGATTAAGCGACTTTCTTTGGATGTTCTTCACATTCAAAACCATATAAAGTCTTCAACAAAAGAACTCTCTCAATTGAAGAATCTATACATGTGTTATTTGATAAATCTTCTTCTAAGAATACAAGAAATAATAATGAAGAAGAGATTGATGAGATGATGAAAGAACTAGAGATCAATGATGAAGCATCCCCATCAAATCCAAACAAAGAAGAAGAACATCAAGAGGAGGTTGAAAATGAAGATAACACCTTCATGGAATCTCAAAGAACAATAAGGGAGATTTCTTTTCCAAGAGTGAGAGATGAAGTGAAAGATGCACAAATAATTGGAGATCCCACTTAAGGAATAAGAACAAGGGCATCAATGAGGAATACAAGCCAAATCGTAGCATTCTTCTCTTAAGTTGAACCTAAGAAAGTGGATAAAACACTTAGTGATGAAAGTTAGGTTCAAGCAATGCAAGAGAAGCTAAATCAATTTGAGAGAAGCAATGTATGGGAGCTTGTACCAAGGCCTAAAGATCATCCAATCATTGGCAACAAATGGGTCATCCGGAACAAGATGGATGAGCTAGGTATAGTGGTAAGAAACAAAGCAAGGTTAGTTGCCCAAGGCTACTCTCAAGAGGAAAGTATTGATTTCGATGAAACGTATGTCCTCGTTGCTAGATTAGAAGCTATTAGAATGTTACTTGCTTATGCATGTCATTGAAATTTCAAACTCAAATGAATGTTAAAAGTGCATTTCTAAATGGTTTCATTCAAGAAAAGGCTTATGTCAAACAACCACCCGGATGTGAAAACCCCAATTCTCCCGAACATGTTTTTAAACTCTTAAAAGCATTATATGATTTAAAACAAACTCCTAGAGCTTGGAATGATAGATTGAGTAGTTTCCTTGTTCAAAATGGTTTTTCAAAAGGAAGGTGGATACTACCTTGTTTACTAAAAAGCATAAACATGACATCTTGGTAGTTCAAATATACATTGATGATATCATCTTTTGTGCTACTAATGAAATCCTTTGTAAGAAATTTTCTAAGATGATGCAAGGTGAATTCTATATGAGCATGATGAGAGAACTAAATTAGTTTCTCGGATTACAAATCAAGCAACAAAAGGAAGGGATCTTGTTGAATCAATCCAAGTATATTCATGATCTCCTCAAGCGATTCAAAATGAATGACGCAAAAGATCAACCTACTCACATGAGCACATCACTCAAGTTGGAAGTTGATGAGGGAAGTAAAAGTGTTGATACTAAGCTTTATAGAGGCATGATAGGTGCACTTTTGTATATAACTGTATCTAGGCCAAACATATTGTTTAGTGTATGCATGTGTGCACATTTCCAATCATGTCCTAAGGAAACTCATTTGAATGCTGTTAAAAGAATTCTTAGGTACTTGAAAGGAACTCCAAATATTGGCTTATAGTATCCTAATGGATTATCTTTTAGTCTTATAGGATATTCAGATGTTGATTTTGGAGGATGTAGGATAGATAGGAAGAGCACTAGTGGAACATGTCAATTCTTAGGAAGCATGCTAGTTTCATGGTTTTTAAAGAAACTAAATTCAGTTGCTACTTTAACCATAGAAGTTGAGTATGTGTCAGCACCTAGTTTTTGTGCACAACTTCTTTGGATGAAGCAACAACTTGAAGATTTTGGTTGCAAAATGCATAGCATTCCTATTCATTATGATAGTTCAAGTGCTATAAATTTGTCTAAAAATCTTATACATCATTATAGAACAAAGCATATAAAAATTAGACATCATTTCCTACGTGATCATGTTAGCAAGGGTGATATTGTGCTTGAATTTGTTGATACTAATCACTAATTGGCTGATATTTTTACTAAGCCTCTTGATAAAGAAAGATTATACACTATTCGAAGAGTGCTTGGAATGATAGATGCAAATCAGGTATGACTCATTATCTTATGTGGTTGATTTTCATGTGAAATTGATTTAGATAATGTGTTTTTATGTGCATATTGAGAATATGTTTGAGTTGATTGTGATAACATGCTTTATACATTGATTGTGTGATTGTCTTAGCATAAGTAAAAAATACAACTATTCTTACATAACCCTATTAGTGATTCGATCTATCAGATTGCAAAGAAAAAAGGGTTAGGATTATGAGTTGGGTACTCTAAAATCTGCTTTTGCAATAACCCGTATAGAGAAATCCATAAATGATTCTCCAGAGGGGACCGATAAGGTACATTAGATGATGGACTTAAGAATCACTAAGTGGCAAGCCTTTTCACAAAGATGATAACATATTCAATTCCCATGTAAGACTTGTTTTGTATTTTTAACATATGAGAGACAAATTGATTGATAAATATGTGCTTGTATGTTGGAATTAGTGTTTTGATTGAAGAAAAGTCAAAATGATACAATCCTATGGTTGAAATCAAAATTAACTTTTTTTTTTTCTTCTCAAGTATGGAAACTCCCCAAGTGATTGGAATATTAAAAACATTGGTTTTGATGATGTTCTGATCAGTGTGCAAATTAGAGTAAAAAATTTGCAAACTGTCTGTTTTGGAATGATCATGGCTATCAATGGAACAATCGTGAGCATTGACTAATTTTAAATTAGATTTTAAAAACCAAAGCACGTCCATGCTGGTCATCGCAAACAACCGTGCATTGAGTTCAGTTGCCCTAACCCTAACATTAGTGGAATGATCGTGCTCGACTGTTGCATGACTGTGCCTCGTGTTTTCTATATAAATGTCGGCTCATTTTTGCATTGACGCCAAAAACATTTTCAAAAGCTCTTTGCACCTCTCAAAATTGTTCACTCCAAATCCAATCCAAACACCTTAAATCACCCAAACACCTTGCCTAGAACAAAGAACACTGCAAGTGGAAGCCGTAGACTGAGATTAGGAGATTTGCATGGACCATATGGAGTTGAGTTCAAGAATCCAATTCAAAGAATGGAGTTCAAGCGCATTAACGAAAGGGTTATGCATCTTGGTCGAACTTTTGATTGATCTACTATTAGTTCTTTAAGAATTGATGGTAAATTGTTAGAATTGATTGATAAATTGAAATGGAGAAGATTGATTAACTTAAAGGCAACTGGTTATAAACATCTTATCAGTGAGTTTTACAGTAATCTTGAAGTTGATAATGGTTATCAAATGGTTTTTAGGCTGAAAAACATTAATCATGTTATTTATGTTAAGACATTAATTGAATGGCTTGAATGTGACGGTGAAGGATTAGTGGATCCACCTAGAGGTTGGTCCTCCCAAATTGCTTGGCACACCTTAGGAGGAATAGGAACTTATGATCCTCACAGATCGAAATCAACAAAGTTGAAAACTCCAGAGATGAGGCTTCTTCACATATTCATCTCTTACTCCTTTAATGCAAGGAAAAGGTCAAATGGTCAAGTTACGACCAAAGATTTACAGCTAATGGAAGCAACAGTGAATGGAACAAAAGTAAATTCTATTATTCTTTTGATAAGGAAGCTTGAAGAAATTCAAAAGGACAATGGAGAAATTCCTTTAGGTATAACTGTTACCTTTTTCTGTAACCATCTAAATCTTTCAATCACAAGAGTAGATTATGAGAAGAAGATAGCATTTAATGACTCAAACTAACTCTATAACAATTTACTTCAAAGGATGGGTTTGATAAGACCAAGAGCTAATGGATCATGGGTTTTAATCCCTCCTAAAAGAGTGGATAGAGATAAAGATGCCACTGAATCATCCAATGGAGACGAAGTAGCAAATTAGAAAAGAGAAAGAGTTGAAATCGGATCAAGTGCCTCCCAGTTTAGCTAATGAAATGTTTGACAAAGTTTCATCCTATTTTGATGAAAAATTCGACAGGTTGAGCAACATTGTCTTGGATCACTTTCTTCTCCTAAACAATCAAATTTCAGAAGTTTCAAACAACTTCCAAAGCCTCCAAGCCCATTTATCACCTCTTACTCAACCTCCTCCTCCATCTCCACCTCATGACCTTTAGCCTCACTTCCTGTTTTATTACACATTTTGTTTACTTTTAAATTTTTTTTTAACTCTTTTAGTTTATGTCTTTACTTTTTACTTTATTTTGCACATTGGAAAACATTGGTGTCCTTTGGACATTTATATTTATCTTTTGTACTTCTTAGTAATATATCAATGGAAATGAATGTTTATTAACTCATTTCTTTTCATCCATGTTATAAGTTATATCTTTTTTATCGATAAAAAAAAAGGGGAGAGAAAAGATGGAAACTAAGTTTAAGTTGTTGTGTTAATATGATTATTGACATTGAAGCTGTTTTGTGTTTGTATGTTTGTGAATGTATATATATTGAAGTGTTTGTTGAGAATATGCTTGGTGAAAGTGGGAACACTTGTGCTCAAAATTCATGTTTGAAAAATGCATATTTGGAAGAAGAGTTCACAATTTAAGGGGGAGCTCTTCTCAGGTTTTGGTTTATAAAAATGCATGTTGAATATACGTTATTATGCTTATTTGAAACTCAATTTTTGTTTAGTTTTGTCATAAAAAAAAGGGGGAGATTGTTGACCTCTCATGTGTTTTAATGTGCCAAAAATGTCCAAAAAGTTGATTGAACACTAACCATAACATGCTAAGGTATGACATATGTCATAACTAAACCGAAACAAGTTTATCAGGTAGTATGATTGTGCGTAAGCAAATTTCTGCTTAGGTATGGCAGTGCTCAAGCAAGGCACGACCGTGACATAAGAGAAAGTTGTCATGTAATATTGCACGACATCGTTCCTCTTGGTCGTTAGTCTCTCTGCCAAGTTAAGTTGCACTCGTACAACTAGACTGCACTCGCATGACCATCCTACACAACCATGCGCTCAAGTTTAAAAGTCCAGATATTTCAAATTTAGATCGCTTCGTGCTCTTGACTTCATCTCAAAGGTCAAAGTCAAAACTCAAGGTTCAAAGTTGGAACGATCGTTCCTTGTGGTGGAATGACCGTTCATATCTGAAGAAGTTTTGCACGACATCATTCCAAGAGGTCGTTCACTCCTTTAGAAATTTAAGAAGATTTGGAAAAACATCAGATGTGTTTGTTCATTCTGCATGGTGGAATGACCATGTAGTGTCCTTGCATGATCATATGACATGGTGGAATGGCCATTTCAGTTAACCTAGATCTAAGAAAAATGTCCGTTGTGTCAAGAACGACCATTCGCAATTATGGAATGACCATTCCTCTAGGTTTTGCAGACTTTATCAAAACTGCATTAAATTCTGCAATGGCTAAACTTTTTAAGGTTATAAAAACTCGACGTTTGTAGGGAAAAAGAGTGAGAAAAGTCATGCTAAATCAGCCTACATTCTCATATAATCCCTAGAGCTCAAGATCCAAATCAAATACTCTCACTTGTACTTATTTAGAAAACCTTTGAGAGCTCATTTGTTCTTATTGTGTGTATAAGCCTACTTTGAAGAGGCAATCATTCACAAACTACTTTGATTCATTCCCTAGTGGCAAAATCCTATAAAACTAGGTGTAATCCTATCAATCTAAGTGTGTGAGGCGAAAATCTTTGTGAAAACTATTGTAGTGGCGCAACCCGATTCTAGTGGAACTTCAAAGAGGTTGCCTTGAAGAAGTGGATGTAGGAGGCTTGTGGATATAGCTTCGAACCACTATAAATCCTTGAGCATTGCCTTCAAGTTGATTGCATTTATTGTTCTCTTTTGAGTTCATTTATTGCTCATTTGCACTATCATTAACTCTATCATACTTTGGTTGTTTAGTCATTGAACATTGTTTTGATAAACTCATCATTTGCTTTAACTTTCATTGATAAGTTATTCTGTGAATATTTGTATTGATTCTTATTCCTCCCCCCCCCCTCCCCCCCCCCCCCCCCCCCCCCCCCCCCCTTCCTTCTCAGAATCATATTTAGGGTTTAACAAACTGTATGGGCAAAAATACGTATTGGACTCTTAACAAGCCAATAACATTTGATTCCTCATCGGAGACCATCAACAGACGACCCAATGCCTCTACTAACTCTAGTTAGTCCTTTATGACGGCCTGATGCCTCGACCTAACTCCAATTGGTCTTTTTTTACGGCCACAACTTGTTAGGATTTAATCAAAGAAATAGGTAGCGAAAAACAAAATTTACTGATTAAAACCTTAAAGCCCTAATAATCCATATAGAGAAATACGTTGTTTACATGCTATAGATAATCAAAAACCCATTCAAGGTTTTAGATTATTACCCACTTTGATGGCTCCACCGCTTGATCGTTGAAAAACGCTCACACTCCAAGGATAGGAGTGAACCCACGATATCTACACAAAGGCAAAAAGCAACACACAATCATGTTACTAGTTTGATTTGTGAAGTTAAAAAGAAGTAGTGAGAAAAGAAGAGGAAAAATTTTCTCTTGGGCGGCCAATGAGCTTATTAGGGATTTGGGGAAAAGTGCTCTTTATAGGCACCCCCTCATTTCCCTCATTTGGTATATTACGATATAACCCTTCCACTAATTAATAATTAGTTTCCATGATTTCCAAACAAATCACAAACCGGGTATTAGGCCATTATTATTTTATTCATCTAATAACGATTTTTCAGTATTTAAAACCACACACACACACCACACACTGATATATATATATATATTATATAATATATATATATATATATAATTATATATATAATATATATTATATATATATATATAATATATAATATATATATATATATGTATATGTATATATATATCTGTGTGTGTTGTGTGTGTGTGTGTGTGTTTTAAATACTGAAAATCGTTATTAATGAATAAAATAATAATGGCCTAATACCCGGTTTGTGATTTTGTTTGGAAATCATGGAAACTAATTATTTAATTAGTGGAAGGGTATTATATATTGTATGTATATTATATATATATATATATTATTATATATATATATATTATATATAATATAATATATATATATATATATATATATATATATATATTATATATATATATATGTATGTAGAATATATATATATATATATTGACGTTTTATTTATTTACAATATATATACGACAATATATATATTTAAATAAATAACCAATCTCACATATTAAATTTAATATGAGATTGGATCCAGGCAACAACCTTCCAACAAATTTAATTGCTTCGTATGATTTAACAAAATACCCTTTCGTCAATAAATGGCGAAAATGCCACTCACTCGTTATCTTCTTTAAATTGCCTTTTAAGTGTATGACCCGTAGGCTCCTCATCATGTTTGCAGTGAGTAATATCGCGATCAACACCCCATTGATTGTCTTATTATACATAGAGTGGCCTCTAGCAAGGCAGCATGATTCATGGTCACTCGACAGATTCGAATTCAACGTATTCGCTACTTGTCAAAAGTATAGTTACCATGCAATCAAATCCTTTCGTCATCTATTATCTCATCAAGGTTTGAAGCATAGAAATAATGTCAGTTTCAAGTATAAACTGCTTTGACACATTCAAATTCAGTTATCGAACCAATCGGCTAATCGACCAATTGAGCACCAACTCGATTCCACTATGACCATAGATTCAAGGTCGTTGTCCTTTACCAAAAATCTCACCGAGATAATTTCTCCTACACCCAAGAGTTATAAATCATTTGTTGATCCATCATAGCCATGATGTACTTCTCAATACAGCTAATCACCACCATACTGATAACCTAAATAGGATTACATTTGGCTAGTGTCAAACTACACCAATAGTTACACATGACGCTTTGGTGATCTCAAGTCTAAGGATCACATGCACCACCATTTGTTAGATGATGTATTCCATGGACATTGGGGTTACCATCCATATGGAATCCTCTGATGGGCTAGTCTAGTGAACTCGTGAATGACAAGCACTCATGCGTCGCACTAAGGTGTCAACAAACAACCTTGACACGTGAGATCTGTCGCAACCTTTCGGTAGGGTCATTCAACGCTATGATAGCCGTACCGTATATATGTGCCCTAAGTCAAGATAATACTAGGGCTACAGATGTTTTTAGAATGGCCACCAAAAGAGATCATAGGGATCTCACAATCAAGACTTATCATTACTTGATTCCCTCGTCATGGTTCAACCACTCTAAGGGCATATATTAATACATACACATGGAATATACTTTACATAATATAAATGATGTCTTTTATAGATTGAATAATGATCCATAGAGTTAATATACTATAATATGATTGGCTCTAGGGCACATACTCTAACAATCTCTCACTTGCACCTATAGCCAATCATTTACGCATTTAATACCAAATGAAGTTAAGTGCCTATCATACTTATGTTGCCACAGAGCTTTTGTAAGCGGATCTAAGATGTTGTCATCAATAGGTAATCTACTTATTTGCACATCTTCCCTCTGAACAATTTCCCTGATCAGGTGGAAACGTCTGATTATGTGTTTGGATCTTTGATGAGACCATGGTTCCTTGGCTTGAGCAATAGCCCCTTTGTTATCATAGAATATATGTATTGGATCAACAATGCTTGGAACCACACCAAGTTTAGTAATGAACTTCTAGATCCAAACCACCTAGGGGTGTTCAAAAAAATACAAAAAACTGAACCAAACTAGTAATTGAACCGAATTTTTGGTTAACCAAAAAACCGGTTCAGTTTCGATTCAAAGAAATTAAAAAACTGCATATTTGGTTTGGTTACTGGTTTGGGAGAAAATGGAACTGATTTACTATAAATATATTAAATAAAAATATAAAATAAAATAAAAATCCATTTTATTATCAAAATATTAAATTAAAAATATATTAAATATTAAATTAAAACCGGTTAACCGGTTTGATTTCGGTTTGGAAAAATTCTTGAACCGAAAAACCGATTCGGTTCATAAAATCGGTTAACCAGTTTTAAACATCCCTAAAATGGCCTTCTTGGGCTACATCTGACAATGCAATGTACTTAGCCTCCATTATGGAAACAGCTTCAGTGCTCACAAAACCTGATTGCAATAAAAAATCATCTTTGTCAGTTTGAAAACTGGCATCATTGTATCCTCTTACAGTGAGTTCATCCTCTCTTCCATAAACCAAGAACATATCCTTAGTCATCTTCAGGTACTTAAGAATGTTCTTGACCGTTATCCAGTGATGCTCTCTTGGATATTTGCTACAAATGCTCAAAGCATATGAAACATCAATCGGAATAAATAACATGTCATACATGATGGATCCAATAGCGAATGCATATGGTCAGGGGCGGATCCAGAGATTTTAAAATAAAATTACTAATATATTAGCCCACCAAAAATTGCTATTAATATATATATCCAGACTTAACCTCAAATTTTTTTAAAAATGAGAATTATTATACATATATCTAGACCTACAAAAAACTTGTTATTAATATATATATTTCAAGCCCACATCATATTAAAAATTTAAAACTCTCTCTACTCTTTTTCTCCACGGCTCCACCTGTTTTTTATGAGTTTATCCCCAAAATTCTTTACTCTCTCATTCTTTTTCTCATGCTATTCACTTTTAAAACTTTTGAAAATTAAAATTGTTGAAGCTTTCACTATTCAAGGTGTCATAATTAGCTTCGTTTTCTCTTTTATCAGTTTTAGGTATATATATTGCTCATTTCAATTTAGTTTATTTTATGATTGAATCATGCTTTTTTTTAAAGTTTTTTTTATTGAATTTGAGAGAAAAAGACATAGATCTTATGAGTTTATTTTGTGTTTTGTATCTAAGAATGAACCTGCTTTCCCAAATCAAAACTTTAAATATATTTTAAAGGATGTTATTTTTCACCCTTCACCCACCACTTTCTTACATTTCAAACATCACCATTCAACTGCTCAAAATTATTAATGAAATTTGAGTTACTAACTATGTTTATATCAAGGAAATTCTTTTTCTTTTAATTATTAATTCATATTAAAAGTCAACGTAACATTGACTTGACTTAAGTTTTGGTTGACTTTAACTTAGGCTATGTCTGATCAATGTCATGAAAATTTATATTATAATCTTTGAAAGGCAAAAATAAAAAAAAATAAAAATGAAAAGAAGGTTTTGCTTAAGGTTTACTCAACAAATTTACTCAAAAAAAAATTTTCGCATAGATTTATTCAAGTAGGGATTATTGTGTTATTACATTCTTTTCTCTCATATTCTTGATATAGTATTATTTTATTTGCTTTAGGTTTGATGTTTTTTTTAAGTTTTCACTAGTTGTTTGACAAACAATGCTGAAGCTGCCGAGGCCCCCCCTGGGCAAAAATCCTGGATCTGCCATTGCATATGGTATCCTGTTCATCTTATCTCTCTCCTTGGATGATTTCGGACACATGTCCTTCGAGAGATAAATACCATGTGACATAGGAAGGAATCCCTTCTTGGATTCTTCCATACTGAATCTCTTCAATACCTTGTCAATGTATGTACTCTAACTTAGGCCAAGCAACCTATGTGATCTATCTTGATAGATCTTGATACCAAGGATCTAAGCTACTTCCTCTAAGTCCTTCATGGAGAAGCACTTGAATAACCAAGTCTTTAACATCTGCAGGTTTGGTATATCATTCTCAACTAGATTAAAAACATAAAGTATTCAAATTAGGCTACATTGGATACACTAGATAAGGGTTTAGCTACACATAATTACAAGAGAACAATCTTACTCATAATCATTTGGATCATAAATCCACAACAAATAATCAAGATTTAGATCCTTGCCTTTTAAAAACCTCTTCTCCACATTAGCCCAAATGTTTACAAAGTTTGGAATGTTTATGAATACCTAAAATATGAATTTAGTTGCCCTTATATAGTTTTAACAAATAATGGCAATTTGGTAAATATTGGAAAGTCAAACCAGAATTAGAAATACGCATTTTTTTGCATCTTGCTCGAATGGCGCCACGACGCAACTTTTGGCGATATGTGCTTCAACAGAACCTTATCCACGCCATGGTGCGAGCTGGATTTCACTGATATATGCCGTTGCGCAACCTTGAAGTTCCATTTTTCTTTTTCATGTCTTGATTCATTCGTACTCTAATGAGTCCTGATGGTCTGAACATCAGCGCACGTACGAATCATCAATTTTGCACCCGAATTCCTGAAAACGCATACAAACCCATGATTCTAGAGGATAAAGAAACAAGCAAGGAATTTCATCATAAATAATGCATTAAACCATAAATTCCCTACAATCTCATCACCAAATCACTAAATATATATGCATTTCTAACACTCATCAATACGCATCAAAAACAGCTTTGCCCTTTTTTTTTTTCAACTTCGGACAATCTTTCTTCCAATGTCTTCTCACGACAAAAGGCACATTGATCCCTGTTGAGTTTTCCCTTCAAATGAGATCTTCCCCTTTTTCTCCTTCTTATGACTCTGACTACGCCCTCTTGCTGTAAGAACTTCTACTACCTCATTTATATTCTTTTCTGATCTTTCTTCCGAATTTCATGATTATACAAGGCAGAACATACTTCTTCAAATGATAAGTTTTCTTTCCCATGAAGAAATGGAATACTAAGATGATCCAACTCATCCAGAAGAGAACCAATCAATAGCATGGCTTTAAGTTCATCTTTGAATGTTTCATCCAAAATTAACAAATCAGTAATTAGTTTGTTGAATGTATCAATGTGGCTACTAATACTCGTATCTGGTTGTAACTGAAGATGAAACAATATTTACTTCAAATGGAGTCGATTCTTATTACTTTTCTTCATGTATTTGTTTTACAACACCTTCCATAACTTATTGGCAGACTTCTCTTTTATGCATGGATACTTCTGCTTTCTATAAAGACATGAGCGAATCATCTCACAATCTTTTACATTCAACCTCACCCAATCTTTCTCATCAATATCTTCTGGTTTTTCTTCCTCTAGAACTATATTGAGATCTTGTTGACACAAGCTATCCATTACCTCACACTACCATAAGTCAAAGTTATTTTGACCATAAAAATTTTCAACGTCAATTTTTGCATTTGTAACTGTCACCAGTCTTACTGATGTAGACGATGATGCCCTTTGTTCCTTACTCAATTTTCATGGTAGAGAATCTTCTAGTGATGATACCATTTGTGTCTTACTCAAACTTCCCCAATAAGCAAGCTCCACAAATTATTATATTCAATAGCTAACCAAAAAATTAACAATAGCCCAAGATAGTAGTAAGTGCTAAAAATGATTCAATATGCACCAAGAAAATTCCCAGGAAGCACTGAAGGGGTCACAAATGGTCCCATTTAAAACCCAGCCTTCTTAGACACTTATTGTCCTGTTGACAAAATTTTCCTAAACATGTATATAACCATAAAAATAACTACTCACTATCCTAAACCTTGGCCCTGATATCACTTGTTGTGCAGTGGAAACACAAACTCTAACGCTAGCTATTGAAATATAATAATAACACTACTAGAAATGAAATAAATAGCCACAATAAATGCAAAAATAAAGAACACCAAGAATTTAACGAAGTTCGATATTATTACCTACGTCTTGGGGCGCTGCAGAAAAACTTTAATATTACAAATACCCAAAACAAAGGGAATCCAGAAAAACTCTAATCTATAGGGTAATAACCCTTGACAATAGGGGTAGAAAAGAAACTAATTTTTGGGATGAACAACAATAAAACTTGGCCTCCTTTATATAGACCCAAAATCCTAATTCCATTTATATTCTCATTTGATGTAGGATTACAAATTATCCCATTCTTATTTCACTAAAAGTGGGATTGCTAAATTCTCATTCCTTATATATTGCTAAATTCCTGATCCTTATGAATTGCTAATAAGTCAATTTTCAACAAATAACTCACACTAAAATTTGATCAATATACATCAGGAACTCTCGTAGTTTAGTAAATGAAAGTGTTCAACATAGTGTCAATGTTATGCTACTGTTTGTAATGCTTTCCTTACTTTAGTTTTTGTCATATTGCATGTGCTTGTGATTTAGTATAACTTTATAATATATGGTCTATTTTTCTGCTTATAAACTTCAAATATGTTTTTTTTTTTTTTTTTTTTAATTAATTAAACCAAACCAACATGACGCCAATAAATAACAGTGTTGTGATATTTCTTCCTTTGGCATGGAATAGATTAGCTTCTTCATGGTTTATGTTGTATTTGTAATTGTAATTGTTTGGCACCCACGAAGCATAGAGGTCACAGAAGCGCAACAAAAAAAAAAGTATGACCGTATCCTCTGTTGTCTAGGAGATCTTTATATTAGCTATGTTTTCTCATCTACACTATTTCTTATTAAACTTGACAACACCAATTTTCCTTCTTACACAAACTGACGTAGAATTTGAAAATTTTACAGGGTTACTTGTGTTGCTTGATAACGTTGTTGTGATCGATTATACAAGAAATATGTTTCGGGCACATGAATGAAGCTTATGAAGAATGAAATGAGTTTTTTTATTGCATTTCGAGCTTTTTGACCGTTGAACCAGCCACATTCAAACTGTCAAATTTCATCTACTAAGGGCGGAATGATAATTTCACAATGTTAATTAAAGGCATTATGGTCAATCTATGTAAACAAAATTTGCAGTGATTACATTGAATATGTCTTTTCTGTAGATGTGTATATTGATAGTTTTGTTTTCAATTTGAGGGTATTTAGGTACTTTAATGGTTGTCGTGTCAACCTAAGGGTAAAATTAACATTTCCATACTCTGACAGCTTTTTCTAACCAAAAATTGGACAGTTATGTTCAAATTCCCAAACCAATGAATGCTTTCATAGTTCTTGGAGCACACAATGTTTACCCAAGATAAATTTAAAATAAAATGAATTAAAACTTACACTCCCTCCTAGAGGTGGGCAGGACCAGTCCCAAGTAGGCCTGGCCCGGTCGCAAATAGAACCAGTAGTTCATGGGCCTGGCCCCCCATGAGCAAAATAAAGACTCAGATTGATTCTTAGGACTGGTCCTATAGGCCCAGGACCGGTCCTATGGGCCTAGACAATTTATTTTTTCCCTCTGATCTTTTTTTATATTTTGGGGGCGAAACGAAATTTTATAAGGGGATTTTAGTATTTTGTAAGGGTAATTAATAAGTTTTTAAAAATTTAATTAATTTTAAAAAATAATAAATTAATTAATAGTTAATTTTAATTTTTAATATAAATTCACGTTTTATACATTCACGCTTCACAAATAAATAATTAAATAATTTTTTTAATTAAATTATTCATTTTCATCGTCAACAGTATTTACATCATTCAAATCAGTATTCCTAAAGAGTTCGAGTAGTTCGGGATCTTCAGGGTGCTGTTGTAGTCTTCTTTCTGTATGAGTCCAATCTCATAAACACGTTATCACTTCAATCATCTCATCGGTTAAAGAATATCTTCTGTCTTCAACAATCCGACCACTCGTTGAAAATGTTGACTCGGATGCAATTGTAGAAACCGGCACAGATAAAATGTCACATGTCATTTGGGCTACAATGGGGAATCGACTTTCATGTTGGTTCCACTACTGAAGAATATCCATATCATGTTGCTCCTTCATCGTCATATAGGACATGTCCACTTGTAGGTAACGATTTAGTTCATTTGATCCATGTATGTATGAGCTGGAACTGCTACTTCCACCACGTTCCACATACGTCCACTTGCTCGATCCTTGGCGGAGGGCTACATTAAGGTTTGGATCCTCTCTCTTGAACGTTCTACTTCCACTTCCATTATACCTGTTCTCATATAAAGAAAAAAGGCTCTACAATTTTTGTTTAAAGTTAGTCAAATAAGATGTATAATCATGTCCTAAATGATGACCTATCTCAGTAATTATACAGTTAACTACGTGTAATTTAAACCTAGGATCTAAAACAAGGCCTAATCCATATAAGAATGGAATATCTAACCAATATCTTTCATATTTTTCTTCCATCTTTTGAAACAATTTCCCTTAACTTATAACCGTTGGCTGTGACCGTTGCCAGCCAACGGTTAAAAATAAAAAACATTACCGTTGGCTGTTGTAGGCCTGCAGCAGCCAAGGGTCATTTAAATTTTATTTATTTATTATTATTATTTTTTTTAATAAATTTTGTCAAATTTATTTTAGCCCTCGTATTTTATGTTTATTCTAAAAATGACAGGGGGTTTTTGGTAATTTGATAGTGACTATATTGAAAAAGTCAAAAAAAATTGGGCCCGGGCTTGGGACCGGAGGGTCCAGTGGAGGGCTCGGGCCCTCCTCCTTAGGCCTGGTCCCGTTTTGGGACCAGTCCTTGAGAAGGCCCACCTCTACTCCCTCCAACACAAACAATTTACTCGGGAATTAGTCACTTACACCTGTAAGGTCATTTGGATCAGGGATAAATAAGATAATGGAAGTAATCTTCGTTTATTTTATAAAATTTATGTGTTTGGTTTACAAGTAATAAAGTATTATAGTAATCTTTTATTGTAAATAGTGTTTACTGTTGGTAATGCGAGGGATAATCTTATCGCCTTGTTAGGGAGTGTTATTAAAATATTATCGGGGTAATTTGATTTTTCTACCCATTTTGCCCTTAATTAAAAACTATTTCGGATACAATTACTCTCAAATATCTATCAAATAACAATTACCTAACCCCCTTACATTTGAGAAATTAGCTAAAACACCTCAACCACAAAAAAATTTAAAAGTTAACAAAATACACCCAGCCACCCAAGACCACCTCCGATCGTGACTCACCACCGCCGACCGCCGATGTCAATCGTCGTAATGGTGCACGACCAACGGGATTTGGCCAGTCGTGCACCAATAAGGCCTTTTTCGGCCATGGATCACATGGTCGAAAATAGCCAAATTTGGCGTTTCTATGGCTATTTCACGACCAGATTTGTGGTCGTTTCAAAGCCACATCTTTGGCCGTGAAATGGCCATAGATCTGGCCGTTTTCCGGCCACGGATCACAGATCCATGGCCATTTCCAACTTTGCCGGCGCACAGCCAGCCATATACGGTCAGTCGTGCGCCATTCCGTCGACTGTCGGCAAAGACTGGCAGTGGTGGCTAGCTGCCGGCAGTGGCTTGGGGTGGGTGGGGGTGATTTTGCTACAAATTAAAAATTTATATGGCTGGGGTGTTTTAGCAAAATTTTAAATATAGGGGGTTAAAAAAACTATTCAAAAAATAATAATAATAAATACTAGTATATTAATATTTAAAAATGAGGGCAATTTAGTAATCTATATAACATACCCATCCATTTATCCTCTCAGTCAAAAATATTATTCACCAATTTATTCGAACTAACCAAACAAATTTTCTAAACATTCCCAATAATCTTTAAGGTGATCTTTCTTTCCGTTAATATAATATATCCTTATAATAAAACATTATAGGATCCAAACGCCCCCTATTGTTATTATTATTGTTATTATTGTTATTTTTTTTTTGGTATTCAGGAGTGTTCGACCTAACTTGTGCGCACTTTAACTAGTCTTATGGGGTCTTGAAGTTAACGGTCAGGTGAACCTCCAGTGACTACCTCTTATTAGTAGTCGTGAAAATTCTAATGTTAAAAAGGATGAGGAGAAGTGTAAACAAGTCATTTTACCCTTCAATTCACTTAAAAAAAAATTATTTCCTTTAACTTCTTTTAATTAAATAAGCTAAAAATGAAAATTATACTTGCACTCATTTATTTATTTTATCAAATTAAGTCAGAGAAATCAAAATAATAAAAAGATTAAATAAAGAACGGAAAAAAAGTTAAAAATATAAATAATAATGTATATTTCCTAATATTTAAATATATATACTTTAAAAAAAATTAATTTTTTTTTTAGAGTTTCTTTTTCTTTTTCAAAACCACATTTTTAGTCTTTTCGTAGGTCAACTATGGTCTTCATGGGGGTGTAAGTGGTCAATTCCCAAGTTGGTAGGGGAAAATTGAAAGTTGTTTGTGTTTGAGGGGATGTAAAAAAATAAGGGTAACGTTATCCTTGTTGCCCAAGGAAATACAACATAAATAATTAACAAGTTATATATATAGTTGTAAATTGTAGCGTAATTATACAACTCAAAGCTCCAGCATGGCATTGGGAGAAGAAGAATTGAGGTTAACGACCAAAAAGCTTTGCTACTGTGATCATTGTTTCAGACTCACCAAGGCATGTAAGTAATACAATTTATATTTATTAAATTAATTCTTCAGTAATTTGCACTTACCAAGAAACTGAGGCCTTCAAAAATTAAAAAGACAAAGGGGACGCGGACGTCCAATGAAGGATTAGCCTTTGAATATATTATTATTTACAAACATTAAAAAACAGTTTTTGAGCTTTAATAACTTCAATTTCTATCACCTGTTTATCGTCTATATTATTATCCAAACAGCTGAATTCAATAAATCAAAATCATACTCAAAATATTCAATTTTTTATGAAATGAAGTAATCAGCTAAAGCCTAAAGCTAATCAATAATCCACCATGTATTAGCTTTAAGTAAAATACACCACAACACGATACCCAGTTAAGCAATTTCCATCTTATACTCAGTAATAAGAGCATTTACATTTGACGAGAACTTCGAGTCACTCTTCTTGTATCAGAGCTACGTATGGAAGCTTGAGAAGAACTACTACCACCACCATCTGCACTTCTAAGCCTCTTTCTCTTAGATGCTGCACTCTCACTTAACCCATTCACCTCCCCCTCTAAGGGTTCTTCTTTAGGTGCTTCAAACTGCCACTGCTTGCCACAACTTGGACAAACTACTTCGCCCTGAAACAAATTTACATTAACATAATCATCTTCAAGAAATCTGTTCATACAAGGAATGTGTCAAGACTTGTACCCTTTTTTGAGAAAATTTCTTCTTTAGGCAGTAGTGATGAATTCGAGTCACGCAACCTTCGCTTTGGCACAATTCTCCCTGTCAAATATAATTAAAAACAAAGTATTAATGGAGTCAGTAAACAATGATTCAGCAACTCAGCTTAAAAATATGACTAATGCATCAGTTTGATGTTTAAATCCTCAAGTTCTTTGGTAAATTGCAATAACTAGGCATTACATTTTATCTTTGATACTATGCATATCTTTAAATATATCTTAACCTCCAACTAACTGACCCATATAAAAGCTATATTAGCTGGAAGTGTTACAAACTTAATTACGATTTGTGATAAAGCATCAAGAACAGCCCACTTAATTATGATTTGAGATAAAGCATCAAGAACAGCCCAGAAAGAACTTCCTTTAAGGGTATCAAATAAGCTAATTAGGTAAAATAATCATATGGACCAATCAAATTAAAAACAAAAATAAAACTTTGCAATAAACAAACATCAATCAGATCTGGAAAGTCGAGTAGCAAAGAAACAATTGAATACAACCTTCAGTACAGCTTCATTGCACACTTCACAGGAAGGAACATCCAGATTGCGGAACCAACTCCGCAAATCAAGGCAAGACCTGACACCAAGTCCTATTTTACCATCTTCTGTGTAACAAAGCCACTTGTCCTGCACCAGCTCATCCAAAGTTTTTTCCTTCTGAGACATTGTGAAATTTCTGAATGCAGCAGGGACATGCACACCATTTTGTGACTGTGGTCCCATACCAGCAAGAACCTGATAATGTACCATGAGAATCATAAAGCACTAAGCATAATTTCTTTTTTCCTTTCTCTAAAAAACATGAATTTATTGCCAAATAGAAAATCGAGTTACACAGTAATGTAGATAAGCAATCAACCAAGAACTTCTATTAAACTAGAAAACAACAGAAAATGGATCAAAGATGAAAATTACAAAACAAAGCATTCTGATTTATAAAAAAAAAATGAAAAAATAACTGATGCTTGTAGAGCAAGACCAAAGGGATGCATAAAATTGAACAGTACTTCATAAAATCAGGTCTCTTCTTTCTTATCTTGAGGCTTTTCAAAACCTTTCCATCCAAATTTACCAAATCCAGGTTTGCACTGTGGCCTTTTTTTCAATAACCAAATCCAGAATACTTCTTGTTGACAGTGAAGACAAAAGACTGAATGGTATAATTCTTATTGTCTTAATCCTGAAAGTTACAATGCAACCTATTTATACAAGAGTTCTAAAATAGGAATATTCTAAACTAGGAAAAATATAATATTTACAAAAATAAAAACCTATTTTACAGTCCTAATTATAGCCCTAATTTCAGCCCTAATTAAGACAAATATAGGGAAAAACCATAAATTAATGTAATATTGTCAACACTCCCCCACAAGATGATGCATATATATCTCGCATACTCATCTTGCAAACTAAACCATGGAAAGATTTGCTACTGATACCCTTAGTAAAATATCAGTCAACTGATTTTCAGACGTCACATGAGAGAGATCCATAATTCCACAATGATGTTTCTCCCTAATGAAATGTGGATTGATTTCAATGTGTTTTGTTCAATCATGTTGAACTGGATTGTAAGCAATACTAATGGTCACCTTATTATCACAATATAAGAACAGTTTTTTCTCATTTAATAACTGTAAATCTTGCATTAGTCTTTGAATCCACAAAAGTTCGCAAACACCTTGAGCCATGGCTCCGTATTCAACCTCTGCACTTGATCTTGCTACTGCACTATGTTTTTTTTTATTCTCCAAGTGACAAGATTTCCATCGACAAATGTGCAAAACCCGATGTACATCTCCTATCATCAGGCGATCCAGCCCAATCTACATCCATATATAGCATTTTATTTTTAAGTGACCATGTTTAGAAAACAACAGTCTTTTATCTGGAGCAGACTTCAAGTATCTCAAAATATAAAGTACAACGTCTAAATGTGAATCCTGAGGGTCATGCATAAATTGACTAACCACACTTACAACATCGGCTATATCTAGTGTAGTGTGAGAAGGATAAATCAACCTTCCAACCAATCTTTGATAGCGACCCACGTCGTCCGATTTCCCAATGCTAGCTTGTAATTTGTGATTGGCCACAATCGGAGAGTCAGCTAGTTTACAACCCAACAAACTTGTTTCCTTACGGAGATCTAAGACATATTTTCACTAAGAGATAAACATCCCCTTATCGTATCTGGCAACTTCAATCCCAAGAAAATATCATAGCTTATCAAGATCTTTGATTTCAAATTTCTAAGCTAGATATCTTTTCAGCTTAGCCATTTCATCTAAGTTATCTCCTGTCATTACTATATCATCAACATAAACAATGAGTATTATAAGCTTACCATTGTAGTGCTTGATAAATAAAGCATGATCAGCATTACTTTGTTGATAACCAAAAGAAATCATGGCCTTAATGAACCTGTCGAACCATGCTCTAGGTGACTGCTTCAAGCCATATAATGCCTTCTTCAAACAGTAAACTTTTCCTTGAGTTTTCTCATTAGCAAAACCTGAAGGAGTGTCCATATAATCTTCCTGTTTCAGATCTCCATGCAAGAATGCATTCTTGACATCAAACTATTGTAGATCCCAACCAAGATTAGTTGCACATGACAAGAGAATTCGGATAAGAAACCACTCTCAAATTGATAGAAATTGGGTTGGGCAATGGTCTTGAGTAGAATTCTCTTGGGAAAACTGGCTTGCCAAGGAAGAGGAAGGGGGGGCGGAAGAGGGTGCCCATCTGGGATCCTAACAACATACAACACTTTTGCAAAGGTGAGGGAGCTCCCAATAAAATTAATTTAACAGTACTACATAAACTCATATGTTTATTATGGCCATCACACCTAACTAATGGAATATGAAACATGGAAATGCAACCAGATACAACACTTCTTTCTATTTAATAAACAGGTAGCAAAAAACCATTTGCTACGCCAAAGAAAATCAGATGCTCTAAGTAAAATACCAGCACTGGAGTATTTCCATAGTTTTTCAGCTTTAAAATTGACTAAATTGTATGATGGAACCAACCCAAGTAACTCAGTTACTCATGCATTCAATCACTCATTTTAGACTAAAATCAACCAAGAACAGAAAAGAGGCAGTGATTGTCTTGCTTAAAATGGATATTTGGATTGATATTCAGTAGCTCATTACAGTGAATTAAACAAAAAGGAAAATATGGCTAAAACAGAAAAACACAAGAATCCAGGCTGATCTTCGAGGGTCAGCTCCTCCCCACAATTCCCAACAATATTCTCAATGCCTCCCCCCTCTACTGGTTCTCCTTTTATTCCTTTATTTGTCATGCTAGCTATGTTGTTGTTCCACCAGTCAAACAAACTCATTCACGCTTGTTGTGCTACTGCCTTACTTGTTATGCTGCTGCTCCAACTGTCCTGTATGACTCTTCCTTCTTTGCCCTTTACGGTTATACCACTTGACTATTGGTGGTCCATCATTACCCACCCCAAGGAGTGCCACCTTGTCCTCAAGGTGGAAAGAAGGGAATTGGTGGCATATGGCAGCATAATCCTCCCATGTATTGTCACAATGGGAAAGTGACTTCCACTTGATTAGGATTTCATAATTACCATTCAGGAGGCGCCGTTTACGCAGTGCCTGTTCAGGTTCGACTTGCAGGACCAGGTCACCGGTGAGTACGGTGGGAAGGGGCTGGGTAGTCATAGGGGCAGCGGTGGCTCGTTTCAGTTGCGAGACATAAAAGACATCATGTATCCGGGCTGTGGGGGGTAAGTCGAGGCGATACGCAACCTGACCCACTTTGGCCGTAATGGAGAAGGGTCCGTAGTAACGGGGGCTGAGCTTCTCATTGACTCGCCGTGCAAGGGAGCGAAGACGGTAAGGCTGAAGTTTCAGGTAGACGGAGTCCCCTATGGCCAAGTGAACTTCCCAATGTTTGCCATCAGCATATTGTTTCATGTGTTCTTAGGCCCTAGTCAGGTTTAGCTTTAATTCCTCTAAGATGGAATTGCGGGCTGCTAGTTGCTGGTCTACGGCATCCACCACATAAGAGTTCTCAATATATTTTAAAAGAATGGGAGGGTTGCGACCATAGAGAGCCTTGAACGGAGTCATTCCTGAAAAGCGGTTGTAAGTGGTGTTAAACCAGTATTCTGCCCAGGCTACCCATTTGGGCCACTGATGCGGCTGATGCCCTGCAAAACAACGGAGGTAGGTTTCGACACAACGGTTGACAACCTCCGTTTGACCATCCGTTTGAGGATGGTAGGCGGTACTCATGTGGAGTTGAGTTCCTGACTGTTTAAACAATTCCCCCCAGAATAAACTCATGAAAATTCGGTCACGGTCGGAGACAATAGTGCGGGGAAAGCCATGCAAACGGACAATTTCTGTAAGGAACAGGTTGGCCACTTCTTGAGCTGTGANGTTGTGCTCATGTAGAGTTGAGTCCTGGACTGTTTAAACATTTCTCCCCAGAAAAGGCTCATGAAAATTCCATCTCGGTCGGAGACGATGGCGTGGGGAAAACCATGCAATCTGACAATTTCTGTAAGGAACAGGTTGGCGACCTCTTGAGCTGTATAAGGGTGGCACAAGCGAAGGAAATGTTTGTACTTCGTAAGGCGATCCACCACAACCAAAATGGTATCCACCCTATTTGCCTTACGAAGTCCTTCAATAAAATCCAGGGATATGTCCTCCCAAACCTGAGAGGGGATGGGCAAAGGTTGTAAAAGGCCCGCAGGTTGCAATGCATCGTATTTATTCTGTTGACAAACCGAACAAGCCTTAACATAAGCTTGGACATCCTGCCTCAGACCTTCCTAAAAGACCACTTGTGCCAATCTCTTGTAAGTGCAGAAATAACCAGAATGACCTCCTGCGGGGGAGGAGTGAAATTCCTGCAGAAGTTGCTGCACATGGGAACTAGATCTGGGCAACACAAGGCAATCATCATAATAAAGTAAGGAACCCACTAACCTGAAATGCGGATGACTAGAAGGATCAGTAATCAGATCTTGACAAATTTTCTGCAGTTTGCTGTCTCGCTGAATGGCATCTGCCCACTTTTCTTTTTTTGCAAAATAACAGACCGAAATGGCAGTACACTCAACCGTGCCATCACGTCTAGATAAGGCATCCGCGACTTTATTCTCTAACCTTGGCTTATATTGTATTTCATAGTCCAACCTGAGTAACTTGATTATCCATTTGTGTTATTCTTCGCCCTGTAACCGCCGCTCATTCAGATAGTGGAGGCTCCGTTGGTTAGTCCTAATGATGAAATGACGGCCCAATAGGTAATGACGCCATTTCTGGACGACGAGAACCACAACCATTAGCTCTCTCTCATATGCTGATTGAAGCCATGAGCGATTGGAAATTCATTGACTTAAGAATGCCAAAGGCCTACCTTCCTGCATTATGACAGCCTCGATACCGTGTCCTGAAGCATCTGTCTCAATGATGAATGTTTTTGAGAAGTCTGGCATTGTGAGGACTGGAACAGTAGTCATAACACGTTGCAACTCTTCAAATGCTTTCTATGCCAAATCAATCCAAACAAAGGAATCCTTGCAGAGAAGATTGGTTAAAGGTAGGGCAATTGCCCTAAAGCCATTGACGAATTTTCAATAGTATCCTGTCAACCCTAGAAACCCGCGGAGGGCTTTGACATCCCTTGGGATAGGCCATTTCAATATGCAATCCACCTTGGAAGGTTCGACGGTAATACCTTGGCCATAAATGATGTGGCCCAAGTATTCCAATTGATACTGCCCGAATGTGCATTTTTTTCTGTTAACCACCAGCTGGTGGTCGAGTGTTACCTAAAATGTGATCCTCAAATGGTGCGAATGTGTCTCCATGTTAGTATTGTAAACCAATATGTCATATAAAAAAAAAAAAAAAAAAAAAAAAAAAAAAAAAAAAAAAAAAAACCAGGATAAACTGATGCAAGTATGGTTTGAAGATGCTATTCATGAGAGCTTGGAAGGTTGATGGGGCATTTGATAATCCGAAGGGCATTACTAGAAACTCGTAGTGCCCTTCATGTGTGCAGAAAGCTGTCTTATGAGTATCTTCCTCCCTGACCCGTATTTGATGATACTCGGACTTGAGGTCGAGCTTTGAAAACATAGTGGCACTGCCTAACTCATCAAATAGTTCATCTACTGTTGGAATAGGGAATTTATCTGGTTTGGTGACTTTGTTGAGCGCCCGGTAATCGACGCAGAAGCGCCATCCTCCGTCTTTCTTTTTAACCAACAATATCAGGCTGGAAAAGGGACAGATGCTTGGTTTAATAATTCCTGATACCAGCATTTAATGTACAATCTTCTCTATCTCATTCTTTTGGTAATATGGGTACCAATAGAGTTTGACATTCGGGATAGGGGTTGCATGTTCTAGCCTAATAGCGTGATGGCATTCTCTTGCCGGTGGTAATCCCAGTAAAGGTTCAAATAAGGTTTGGTACTCCCTTAACAAGGCTACCAGATTGCCATCATCCATTGTGTCTTCGCCCTCTTGCATCTGCAAATTATTAAATTCCAACAAGTAGCCTGGTCCTTCATACTACAACATTTTCAGTATCTTTTTCAGTGACAATTTTGTTCTACTCAGAGAGGGGTCCTAAACTAGAACTACTACTCTTCCGAACTGGTTGAATTTCATCATGGATTTTTTCCAATTTGTGGTAATCTCCCCCAAGGTTTCCAGCCATGCAACACCTAGAATAACATTAGCACTGGTCATCTCGAAGGGGTATAAATTCTGGAACACTAAAATATCCTGCAATTGTAGCTTAACCTCGCGACACTCACCTGACAACTCACTCTGTAACCATCACCTACCCTGACTCCAAAAGGTTTGGTTGAAGCTATCAGAAGTTTTAGCTCTTTGACTACCTGACGATTGATAAAATTGTGAGATGTCCCACTGTCAATTAAAACCACTACACTCTTCCCTGCGATCTCCCTTTTTAGCTTGAAAGTTTTGGGTCCACTTATGCCCTCCACTGAACTGATGGAAAGCTCCAAAGTTCTTGATATATCTTCGTCGCCATTGGGTTCCTCTACAGACAACTCATTTACTTCTGAATCCTCATCTTCCAACAATAGTACCTGCACTTGTTTATCCCTATATCGATGACCTAGCGAGTACTTCGCATCACAACAGTAACACAAGCCTATCTCTCTTTTTGGATCTCAGCTTCAGTCATTCGCCGGAAAAGGAAATCTTGTCGGACTGAGCTTGGTCGGAAGTTGACCGACGAAGATGAGTTGGGGGTGGAGTGAGTATTGTTCAAGTTACGTCGTGTAGATGGGTTTGAAGCTGAGTGGGTTGTGGAATAATGGCTTGGGTCGATTGTGTGTTGGGTTTTGTTGGGTTCATCGGGTCAGGCTGATTAGGTATAAGTTCGTGGCCCAAAAGCAATTTGGGTCCACTTATTTGAGCGAGTAGGCCTGAGTTTGGCTTCTTCCATAGTCCGATTTCGCTCCTCCACTCTTTGGGCCAACTGGGTTACACTAACCAGTGAGTTGGGCTGCGATATGAGGTTGGGCTACTGAAGCTTTATTTCAGCTTTCACACCAGGCTTAAGCCCATTCAGGAATGCAATAGTGAGCACCTCTTCCTTTTCACCGGCCATTAACACCGCTATTTCTTCGAACTTGCAACGATAATCCAAGATTGTTCCTGTTTGCTTAGTGGCCATCAGTAGCTCTAAAGGACTCACTTCTTGGGTTTCGCTGAATCTTTGGGAGAGAGCTATTTTGAACTCCTGCCAATTATTTATCATCAATCTGGTTTCCAGCCATTGATAACAGTGAAGGGCTTCTCCCTCCATGCAAAGTGTTGTTGCTGCCACTCTATGCTCTTCAATGATTAGATTGAAAGTGAAGTAGCGTTCCACCTTAAATATCCATCCGTACGGGTCTTCACCAGAAAAAATAGGAAACTCCAATTTCTTGCCCTTCCAGTCGCGTTGGTTCCAACCTTCACCACCTTGGTTCCATTCTTCTCCTGATGGGCTACCACGCTGGTTCTCATGTGTTCTGCCTTCAAGATATCCCCCTCCATTAGCTCCTCCCTGATTTCCGCGATTCTCGTGGGGTCCCTGTTTAGTGTGTTCTACCCTTTCATGACTCGAATTTCCACCTAAATTTCTTCTTCGTTCCTCCTCTTCTGCATCCTTTTTATGCATCCAATTCTGCATATCCATTAAAATCTCCCTCATTGCGTTCACCGTTTTGGCCACCTTAGCGACATCCTTCTCAACATTATCTATTCTATTATCCATCCTTGTACCAACCATGCCCTGAATCGGTCTTGGCTCTGATACCAATTTGATGGAACGTGCCGAGATTACTCAATTACACCCATATTCAATCAATCACGACATTTCAAAATCCATCAAAAACAGAATACAAAGAAAGAGTGAATCAACTGTAATGATATTTGTATTGATATTCAGTGACAACTACAATGAAAGTAAATGTAAATGCAAATAGTACTAAGAACATCAATAAAGGAATGAACACTAGCTGATCTTCTAGGGTCAACTCCTCCCAACAATTTCCACAATATTCTCAATCATCCCTTATCTATTCTCTCTCTTTTCCTTTTATTCCCTTGATTCCTTTTTTAACAAACTCGTCATGCTTGTTGTGCTGCTGCTCCACCTGTCATGCATGTCTTTTCCCTTTCTGCCCCTTGCGGTTATACCATTTGACTATCGGGGGTCCCTCATATTATTTGGTTTGTGAAATTATTCCAAATGAAAGAAATTGTTTTTTGGAACTTGAAATGTTTCTTAATTTCACACTTTTATACCTTTTTTTATTTTTATTTTCTTCAAAGAGGCTTTATTTGATGCCAAGGAAATGAGTTGTTTGGAGCTCAAAATGTAGTTCAACCAGATGTGAGAACTTGCTATTTTGCCTTGAGAAATGCTCGGAAAAAAAACGAGGTGTGGCATCAATATGAATCATGTATATTTGCTGGTCTATTACTTGTGGCATCAAAATATACCCATTTCACCTCAGCTTGTTTTTGGGATTTGGGTCCATAAACCATTGGTTTGTGTCTTGGCAAGTTTGCTAGTTTATTGCAAAGTAAGTATTCGATTCTATAAGGTGCTTTTGTAATTAATGTCCCCTCTTAGTTCATGAAAATTCTACGGAAAAGTAGAGATGAGTTCATATAATTTACTCTCGGCTTGCTTATCTATAAACTTTGATGCTTTTAAGCCCTGTTTTGTTGGTTGGTGGTGATTTATGAGTGGAATGTATCTACCCTCGGCTGTTTCAATATTTTTCTTGGAATGGTTAAGTTTTTTATTTGTTCTAAAAATACACAATGATTTGAACCACTTTAGACATTGATTGTGATTCACTCTGATGCTTGTTACTTTCTTACGTGGAAATATATTTTTGGTTAAATGTTAAGCTGTGGGTGAAAAGTGAAGTTGGTAGCAAAGTTGATGATTGAAATAAGTGTTTGAAGTGGTGAAGATTGGTATGAAAAGACCTTTGGGTTTAGTTTAATGTGAAGATTTGTCCCTTTTTTGTTTTCTTATTATATTATTTGGTTTGTGAAATTATTCCAAATGAAAGATTTTGTTTTTTGGAACTTGAAATGTTTCTTAATTTCATACTTTTATACCATTTTTTATTTTTATTTTCATGAAAGATGCTTTATTTGATGCCAAGCAAAGAGAGCTTGCTATATTTGCTATTTTGCCTTGAGACTCTGAAAAAAAGAGATGTGGCATCAATATGAATCATGTATATTTGCTGGTCTATTGTTTGTGGCATCAAAATATACTCATTTCACCTCAATTTGTTTTTTGGATTTGAGTCCATAAACCATTGGTTTGTGTCTTGGCAAGTTTGCTAGTTTATTGCAAAGCAAGTATTTGATTCTATAAGATGCTTTTGTAATTCATGTCCCCTCTTAGTTCATGAGAATTCTACGAAAAAGTAGAGATGGGTTCATAAAATTTACTCTCGGCTTTCTTTCTATAAGCTTGATGCTTTTAAGCCCTGTTGTTTTGGTCAATGGTGATTTATGAGTGAAATGTATCTACCATCGGCTCTTTCAATATTTTTCTTGGGATGGTTAAGTTTTTGATTTGTTATAAAGATTTTTAGACATTGATGGTAACTTACTTTGATACCTTGTACCTTGTAAAAACAGACAACACAATCTGATGAAGGCTAACCTTTATTATTCCATAACAAATTCAGTAGAATGACCTGTAAAACTATAGTATTTTTCTTTTTACATAACATTGTACAGTATATTGTTGTCTATCAATGATATTACTTTCTTACGCGAAAATATAATTTTGGTTGAATGCTAAACTGTGGGTGAAAATTAGAGTTAACGGCAAAGTTGATGATACTAGGATGTAATGCTTCTTCGCTCTTTAGAAACATTTTGTTATTTAGTTGCTTAACGTGCCAACCATAATAATAAATCAATTGAGGTAATAAGTCCGTATTTTAATTATTCAATTCTAGAACTTTGAATAACTGCAACTTTTGCTCTAAATCTAGGATATCTATGTTTAAAATGTGAGGTGAAATCTTTGTTTTCTTTTCTCTTTTTATTGTATTTTATTTGGTGTGTAAGTGTTAAATTTATTGACCCAACAAAGATTTTCTCTAGTTCTTGTTGGTTTAAATGGCTGGGAGTAGATTTTCAAAATAATTTTTTATACGATCATTTGAACTCTCTTAACTTTTTATGGGCCTAACGTCACTGAGATCTATCGGCATCCCGTGAACCTTCTATAAGCATTCCAATTTTCTAGTTCTCTACGTTTTTAACACTACATCTGATGAAAAAATTGTCATGCCTATTTGAAGAGTTATATTTTTATTACCAACACGCTTTCCATGGTATTTATGGATTATGGAGCCTTGAAATTTCAAGAGTTAACTTGAGCCTTGTTTAATTAGGGATGGATGTATATATTCAAGGTAGAAAGAGAAGATGAAATTGAATGTTTTCATTTATTTGCATTTTTTCAGATGGTTTTCTGATGAGCATGTTTAATCTTTCTGTCTTTTCACTTTTAGGATCGGTTTGCAACAGGTTCCACGTCAGGGTCCTGCGGAAGGAGGTTTACCTTGTTGATATGTTTTGAGAATAATTACCGGTGCTGCTATGGTTTTTTCTTTACGTTTCATCAGTGGGTACATTTGGACCAAAATTGCAATTTGACACTTCTATCACACAACCAATTGAATCATTGCGGGCTGTGATTTGCACCATTACCAGATTTGTTGAATTGTGCACTTTAGCTTACACTTGATATGCGAATCATGATGTTGATAAGTTGCTAAATGGGAAGCTAAGGCGTGTTTCCCTTCTTTTAATGATGACATGAAGGTTTCAATCTTTATATCACTTTCGCTAACGAAGTCATAATTTCTTAACGCAAGGGTTCAGACTTAAAATATGAAAGATTACCTCATATTTAATAATTTTTTAGTCATAAACTTCAGAAGTAGCTGATTAACCATCTTAGATCATTTTGAAATTTTGCCCATCCCTCAGAGCCTTTGCCTAGAAGACAAATCTTCTGAGAGATAGGAACGTTGAATCTGGCAGGAAACTTCATGACTAATTTTGTTCTCTTCCTTTTTGCAAATGATGAATAATAGAGTGATTACTTGTTTAAAATGTCTACGGCAATTATTATATTGATTGGTGAAGTTAATATGGTTTAAATGTGATAATGTAGCACAAAAGGACTTGGTCAAACTGGACCAGATCTGTTTTGATGCTCATACACGTAAGGATGGTATCACCCTGGCTCGAGGTAAGCCGAAAGAGGGACTGAGCTCCAAGGTGCACTGCACTACAAGTAAGAGTTTCTGTTTTATGGGGATTGATTATTGTTGTGGCTCTACTCTAGGTAAGCCGAAAGAGGGATTGAACTCCAAGGTGCACCACACTATAATTAAGAGTTGAATGGGAATTGATTATTGTTTTCCAAGAATTAGAATTATGTTAGCATCAGTGTTTAATTACCTGAATTTCTACATGTATTAGTAATATCTCTGAAATGTTTAGGGAACTGTTTGGCTGAACGGAAGAATTAAAGAAAAACTGTAGTGCATGCGTCACCTCCTTTTGTTTTCTTGCTGTTCCTTTGTCTGAGGCAAAGTCAAACAGATTCATTGAGCACGGTATAATTTTAGCTTCTTGGGGCATGAGTGCATTTGAAAAGGTAGGAGTGTGTGACCAAATAAAGCATTTACTACAAGACCGCAAGGGCAAGGTGCACACGCTAGCATTTATGTCCATAGATTTGATGATGACTTCATGCCAGAATCTATGTTCTTCTTCAACAAGAGAAAAATGGTCATAACCGTGCCAATGCCAATTTCAACCTCTCTGCTTACATGGGCCTTATTGTCTTTAATGCTATCTTTTTGCGGTAAGACCATCATTTCCACGAACCTTTGCTGTACTGATATTGTGTTTCTATTCTAGTCACTAACACACGCACCGGGGGCATAAAATCACCCTTTCTCTTCTCTTAAACTTTATATTCATTAAATATGTGTAGTAACTTATGGTGATGAAGGTGTTTGAAATTTTTATGACACCATAACTGTTGGGAAGGCTGACCCCTATTCCAGATGGGGAATCATATCTACCTAGAGAACTTCCCCGCTCTCTCAAAAACTCTTTCACACGTAGACATACCACACTCAAAACCTTACGCCCAACACGCAAAGCCTTCGTGCACTCTTCCATTATTCTCTCTTTTTACTAATTGCACCAACAAAAGAAATTTAAAGATAGACCCCACAAGGTGGAGCAAATGTTATCTGATCTACGGAGGTGGGACCCTAAATCATGACACCAGATTCTTGATTCAAAGGCTAGTGGTAATAGTAGTATAGAATAGCTAAACAGAAGGAAGGTTATCATGTATGTTACATAGGTTTCAAAGGCTTTTTTGTGTTTGTCTCTCTCTGTTCTGTGTGCATCGGATCCTGCAAGCAACAGATTGTTGGTGGCTTTTGTGAAATTAAGGCAGACAAGACCCCGTTTGGTCTTCCTTCGATATCTCTACTTTGAATTTTCTTTTGCGTACCACATGATTGCATGGCATGGCTTTAGGCTTTGGCAGAGATTTTTATCCACACCAACACTTTAAATTTACTCATTGCTCTTCCCCTTTCCTCGGTTGTCTTTATATTTCAAAGAAATATCTGTACACTCTCTCTCTCTACTCTTTTCTCCTATAAATACATAAGCTTCTTCACCTTCTTTTTCAAGTCACTCACTATCCAGTCGAGAGTGTATGGTTTTAATGGGTGAGTAGCTCCTTGATGGAGAAGCAGGGCACGTGCAAAGTCTTCGGCTTCTCTGCCAATGCTTAATCCCTCTGCACGTGCTCCCCTTCTCCAACATGGGTTCCTCACCCTTCCTCGTTCTCTTCAACTCTCCAGATAATGTTCATGTGTGTGCTTCTTTCTGGGTAATGTAGTTCGGCTATATGGATTGAAAAGCTACCTCTTTCACTCAGTATTAACGCCCTTTTTTTCTGTCTCTTCTCTAATTAATTTCCACCACTTTTCTCGATTTGATTCAAGTTTAAAGGAATTTGATGCAGGCTTCTCTCTCTGAAACGTTTGATCATGTTGACATGCATGCAGGTTCCTTTTCCTCAAACGATCACTCTCCTCTAGATATAATTTCAATATATACTATTTGAGAGTTGAGCATGGACTTCTTAGCAATATTACCAGGGAAAGCAAAATTATGAATAAAAGATGTTGGAAATTAACCCATGCTTTTGAGAGGTTAAATATCACCAGTTATTAATTAAATTGGTCGACAAACCTTCGAAGGCATGGTACAGGACATCATCACACAAAGCAATATTTACAGACTTCTTCCCACCCCTTTATTCACTGGCAGGTCAGACTGTACATGCTAATGCTCATCCTAATGCCAGTGAATTCAGATCGGATTAACAACTAGCCGGCAATCCTCCAAAAGAGAGGCTATTTTTAGTTTTCTACACACTAATGTCGAGCCCTTCTATGCCCTTTAATATTATTAATGCACCACTACCTACCGTAACGCGTACGTAGAATTTTTTTTTTTTTTTTTTTTTTGTTCAACCATTTTTTTAAAGTTAATGAAATTAATCACTAGTTATGGCGGGTTTTTGAAATAACAAAAGTATTTCTACCCTTAATGAATTAAGGTTTTAAAATAATAAAAGTATTTTTACCGTTAATGAACATATAATTAGCCGTTTCATTGTTATGAGTTAGTATAAAAAGATTTCAGTTATTTCCAAGACTTCAAAATAATTTTTATTATTATACCATATCTAAGAAGGACTAAACTCTACTTTTTTGATATACCATACTATAATATTTTTTAAGTGTAAAGAGTGAAAGGAGGAAAATGAAAATTTTAAAAAGTTTAAACAATTTTAATTGCGAAATTAAATAATTTTAACATAGAACAAAGAGAAGGCATTTTTGGAGGCCAAATGAATTCAAACTTGGTCCACCAGATGATCTCAACGTATCAGTAACAACTGCGCGGATCCAAGAGTGTAAAATGTTGTAAAATGTTGCACGAGCTCTTACTGGCTCTCTTGGGTTACACCGGAGATCTCATAATCGACGAGCGAGAGCATCAAACCTCTATTGGCATTCGTTTATCTCCCGATGCTCCTATCTCTGAGGAACCCACCTTTAAGCTCGCTCCTGATATCTCATTCATTGAACCCAGCGAACGGTATGTTTTAGGGTTTCTATTTTCGTTTCGACAAACGGCGCCAAACTTTTTCCCAAATTAACTTTGTTTGTTTTTAGGGATTACAATTGCTAAAGGAAAATGTTTTTTCGAATTTTGACAATTACAATTACAAAGTTTTCCTTATCCCTATTTATTTTTCTTTTGTGTTTGAAAACTTAGATGCTAATGCTTTGGGATAGTCCATCAAATTCAGTATCTGATGAAATTGCTACTGCTGCAGAGACCTTATTGAGAAAATCATCACCTTAGGATTTTACTATAGAGAGCTTGATCGATTTGCAACAAATTCTAGGAATTTAAGTTGGATAAGGTCTGCCAATGTATCACCCTTGGAAAGGGCTGCTGAATTGTCAAAAGGCAAAGCAGGAAATCCTAGTGTGTACCGAAGGGCCATCGCTAATGGCATTGTCGAGATACTGTCGGTGTACAGGTCTGCTGTTCTTCACATTGAGCAAAGACTGTTGTCCGACACTATGCCCATTTTGGCAACTGTAACTCAAGGCCTCAACAAGGTTGCTTGTGGAATGCATTTTTTTGTATTATTTTTTCCTCTGAGCATTTACTTTATTGGCAGTTGGATGACTTTGATCACTAAGCATAAGCTTAATGATAAAAAAAAGTTATTTGTGTTTTTTATGAGTGGACTTTTTTTCCCCAGTTTTTTGTCCTTCTGCCGCCTCTATATGAGCTTGTTCTAGAGATTGAGCGTGATGATATCTGTGGAGGACAACTGCTTAACCTTTTACACAAGCGGTGTCACTGTGGGGTGCCTGAACTGCAGGCATGCATTCAGAGGTATACACTCCATTTTTTATTTCATATGATGAGCTTCTGTTTTCGACAACAATATCTAAGTATGTGGGCTTTAATAGCATAACTTTTATTTGCCCGATTGCATATCCAGGGGATTTACTAGATTAGGGAAATTGTTCAGTTTCGACTAGTAATGTGTTAAAACATACACAGCCTATCCTATGTCCTATATTATGATGAGATAGTCATTGGAACTTAAAGAAATTGATGTGGTTCAAGGCTGTTGTGAGCTTACTTATCAGTGTTTGTATTTATTTTTTGAAGCTGCTTGGACAACATATAAGCACCATCCTAAGATGCTGCTTTGACTACCTATTAGATTTCATTAAGATGCTTGTTTCTTTTATCAACTTGCAAAATGAATTTATTTGCTGGTTAGTTTCATCTTCATTGACAATTTTTGTGCCCAAAGTATAGGCTTCTTTGGCATGGCCATCAAGTCATGTATAACCAACTAGCTTCATGGATGGTTTATGGGATTCTTCAGGACCAGCATGGTGAATTTTTCATTAGAAGGTAATGGATAAACCATTATTTTATAATTTCCCAAGTGAATATTGAGTAGAATTGTGCTTTTGTTTAGTGTAATTGTTTATCTACATTGGGAATCTGATCAATGTTTTGTCTAAATGACTGTAGAAACTCATCTATGACTATCAGTGACAGTTTAGTAATGCATATCCAAGAATGCTTTTAAGATTATATTTAGACTTGTTTCTTTCAACATTTCTTGTGCTTAAAACCTGCTCAATTGTGAAAGTGGTTTTTCTTCTATTGTCAAATTAATTCAACTGCAAAAGTTTATTAAGATTTGATGAGGAAGTTGGGAAGGCACTTTTTGATAAACTCATTAATTTTTTTTTAAGCAACTGTTTCTGGGAATACCTGAGTGAACTGTGAGAACATCCTTGCTGTGAAAAGGAATAAATTGCACGGAGTTTGTTTGTATTTATTGAGACTATAATGTGATTGATGTAGGTGTTTCTAGACAGCATTTATTCTGTTTTATTTTTTAATTATTATGAGTGTTCATGGGTTTCAATGAATTATAGTTCCTTATGTTCTCATTAGTGATATATGCATTTGCTTGTAAATCAATATAGTTCCTGAAACTGAGTCTCTGGTTTTTAACCTTTCAGGCAGGAAGACAGAGATGTAGAGCATGGTGCATCTCACTCAGATATTTCTGAAAAGTTGGTGCGCTTGTCTACTGATGATACATCTTTAACAGATTGGCACCTAGGATTTCATATTTTTCTGGTATCTTTCTAAACTGTATGTCTTTGATCACCTCTTATTTAAATGCTTGTCAATAGACATCAGTTATCTAGATGCTATCAAATAGACTTTTTTTGGTCTACAAGTTCTGGTATTTACTTCTTTGATGCCTATAGAAACTGTCATATTTCTGTTAAGAATGATTGTTATGAAGATCTAGTAAATGCATTACCCTATCTGCTGCGTGATGTTGCCATATGAATAAGCATCTTTGTGGTTAAGCCAATCATCAATTTATACTGAAGTTATTTGACATAGGAACCCAAATTATGAATCTGGATATAAGGGCCTCTTCTCTCTGTAATGCACTGTGATATCCATGTGTAGAACTCAAAGGATGAGTTACAAATATTTGGGACGAAAATGTGTTCCCTTTGTTGTTCCACTTATCAAGTTTACTTTTGATATTATGTGTGTTTGTTTGTTGTGTATTATAAGAGACAGTTTTATCCTTCATATTCTATATTTATATGTTCTCATCATTTAGATCTAATAAATGCTGAAAAATATAGCACTCTTGCTTATCACTAAGGTTTCTTTTACCATTTTTTTTTTTTTTTTTTGGTGTTTTATTTACCGAAAAGTTCTTTTGTTTTATAAATTTATTGTTGTTACAAGCTGTTTAGTATTTTATTGTAATTTTGCAGGATATGCTGCCTGAACATATCCATATGCGTGTTGCAGAATCAATTCTTTTTGCTGGTAAAGCGGTCAGGGTTCTCCGGAATCCAAGTGCTGCCTTTCGGTTTCAGGATCAGCAGTTAACAAGAGGCTCTCAGAAAGTTCAGGGATTTACAGGACGCTTTCTTTTTCAGAAGGAGCCTTTCCAAGATATGAAACTCATTGGAGAAGAATTGCTTCCACAGTCCGAGGCTGATAAGATTGAAGCTATGCTTCAAGACCTTAAGGTTTTCTCCCCATTGTAGATAACATCTTGTTTTAGTCCTTGTCCGATAGATTCCATGAACTTGGCAAATCTCTTTTATCTTTCATACTAGAAACTATTTTGCCCTTTAACAATATGAGATGAGCTTTACGGCTAAACCATGGTCCATCCTATGTAGGAATCATCAGAGTTTCACAAAAGATCATTTGAATGTGCTGTCGACTCTATACGGGCTATTGCAGCCAGTCATCTTTGGCAGGTGCTGAATGTGATGAATTTGTTTCTAGTATCATTTAGACCTTATATTTACTTTAGTTTCTCTATTTCTGCAGCTTGTGGTTGTGCGTGCTGACTTGAATGGCCACCTGAAGGCCTTAAAAGACTATTTTCTTTTAGCAAAAGGAGATTTCTTCCAGGTAAAAGATGGAGAGTATCTGTTTTTTTTTTTTTTTTTTTTTTCCCTCATGGCGGTGGGGTTAATCTTTTTTAATGTCACTTGGGCCCCTTCTTCAAACTTTTGATATATCTTATAAGGCCGTAGAACTGATATCCTCATTCAGCTAGTGTTAACATGAATCTGGCCATGGAGAAGAGGAAGCTCTTATTGAAACTTTTGTGGTTCTTTTTCTTTGAGATAATCAATTCACACACTATCTATGTTTTTTATGAACTCCATAAACGGATATCTGATGGTGTTTGTAGCCACTTTGTGATGTTATATATTGCATAACTGTGTTGTGACAAATGTATGACTGAGTGAATCTCATAGAATAGATGTTTGCGTACTTATAATGCATGGATGTTGGTGCAAACTGATTTGTTGTTATGGAAAATGTACCTTCTTTTGCCTACTTCCTGTCTCTATCTCCTACCATATATAGAATTATCGTTCTTATTAATTTTCTATCAAACATGTCACAGAGAAAGTGATCCCAAGAAATTTTATTAGAATTCTTGTTAATCCTCTAGATGTTCAGGAATATTGTGTTTGTTATATCATTAGAGTGTCTAATTTTATTTGAATTCTTGTTTATATCTAATTGTTTTAATTAGACATAATCTCTTGATTCCAGTGTTTCCTTGAGGAGAGTCGACAGTTGATGCGTTTACCACCTCGTCAGTCAACTGCTGAAGCTGATCTTATGGTCCCATTTCAGCTTGTATGTTAATTATGAGATGATTTTCTTGTCAAGTTATTATATACTTTGCCTGGTTAGTTTAAAGCTAGTGGTAACTTGTCGAGCCTAAACTTTTGTTACAAATTCATTTGCACTACTTGCTTTGCAGGCAGCAATAAAGACTATTGGTGAAGAAGACAAATACTTTTCTAGAGTATCCTTGCGGTAAAACCTATGTTTCTATAATTTAAACTCTGTTGCAAATTTGCCTTGAGTTATGTCATGTCTAAACGTTATTGAAAGAATTTGCACTAAGTTTTCTTTCTGCATATCCTAGTATGCCATCATTTGGAATCACAGTTAAATCCTCTCAAGTAGATATACCAAAGGCAAAAGCTTATATGGACGGAAAGTCTGGCACTGCACTATCAAATGCTGCTTCAGAGATTTCTCTTGATGGCTGGGATGGAATTGCTCTTGAATATTCCGTGGATTGGCCCTTACATTTGTTCTTTACCCAAGAAGTGCTCTCTAAGTAAGATTCTAGAGTTATTGTTATACATGATTGCCACTTTTTAACTGAGGAAGTTGGAGCTAGTCCACAAAACTTCCTACCTTTTGTCTTATAGATGATAGGAAAACTAAAAGCCTTTTGAAACGAAGAACTCCAGACACATAAGGAGTTGATAGCTGTTGAACAACCGGTCACTTCTATTGTATACATGTTAACAATGAGTGCACTCCAGGTACTGTAGGGTCTTCCAATATTTGCTGCGGCTCAAGCGAACCCAAATGGAATTGGAAAAATCCTGGGCCTCTGTAATGCATCAAGATCACACAGATTTTGCCCAACATCGCAATGACCGTTTAAACTATTCAATAACTCAACAGCGACGGCAGCGCTTTAGACCAATGTGGCGTGTTAGAGAGCATATGGCATTTTTGATAAGAAATCTGCAATTTTACATCCAGGTCATTGAGATTATTTATGTTCATAATTCCTGGCAATTCTGGTTTATTTAAATTAGAGACATGTTTTTCATTGTTGCAAATTTCATAATACAATGATTGCATAATCATGAAAATCCATTTGCACAAGCTTGTTCTCCAATGTCGAGGAATCTTTTGGATAGTGTTTTCTACTTGGCTGGAATTTGGCCAAAATATGTCAAGTAATAAGGGTTGAAATAAAAGTATTAACTTAACTCATATGGGATAATGATTTGCTTTATTTGCTGTTCTTGATACATTGCCTTATTCATTTCCATAGACATTTATTTATTTATTTCTCATATGTTTCTTAAGTCAGTTGAATTGATTATTGATGAGAAAACTTTGATGTGCTTTATGAAATTCATATGAGTGATAGATGCTCTTAGAATGATGTCAAAAATCAAATATCTTAGGCATTTGGAACAAGCCATATTTACCATCATTTAAATTGAGTTTTGTTTCTCATCGTGGCTTTATCTTTCTTGCTCTAGGTTGATGTGATAGAATCTCAATGGAATGTTCTGCAAGCTCATATTCAAGATTCTCGTGACTTTACTGAACTTGTAGGCTTTCATCAAGAGTAAGTAAACATGAGTTATGTTTGGTAACCTCAACATTGTGCTGATGAATTTGACCTCAACATTATGCTTACAATTTTGAACACTTACAGGTATTTATCAGCATTAATTTCTCAGTCTTTCCTGGACATTGGCTCAGTGTCAAGGATACTGGATAGCATAATGAAACTTTGCCTCCAATTCTGCTGGAACCTTGAGAATCAAGAAAGCAGTGCTAATACATCTGAACTAGAACATATTACTGAGGTACTTATATTTAGCAATCCCTCTTATGCTTCATCTTGTGCCTGCTAGTGTTGCTATTGTGAGGGAGCATAAGTGTTTGAATTTGGTTACTTTTTAACCTTCGAGTTTGAATATCAATTGGGTTGGTCCCATTTATCTGAGCTGTGTACTATTAGAAATGTTGACAAAAAATAATCTGAATCTTGCCGCAGTTGGAAAATCATGTTGAATGCATTTATCTGAGCTGTGTACTATATAAGAAATGTTGACAATGGATGATTTGAATCTTGACACAGTTGGAAAGCCATGTTGAACGTACAGTGATTGAATTCTGTCTTAATTTCTCGTTGAGAAGTTTCACTTTTTTTATGCATCTTAGTAGACATTTCTTCTGCTGATTTCTTTTCTGAAAAAGGTCATTGAACCTGTTGATTCGTCTTATTATTAAATTATCCTAGTTTCTTTAATTAGTATCTCTTCATATTCCATGTGGGAAACCTACTATAGCCGCAACTAATTAAGCAACCAACATGATAAAATTGGCAATTGTCATCAATTATAGGTGTATCATATGGCATTTATAAAGTTATCCTTCTCTTCTTTTAATTTGAAACACGAATTATGTGAAAAGTTAGGGTTTTGCTACCTTTTCAATGGAAAGTTGGCTGGTCTAAGCATTTATAGGTAGTATCACATTGCATAGGGCTGAGACCTTGTAGATCTACTAATACCAGCGTTTGTGGTTGATCATTATGATAAATTATAAGCGCCTACTTTGTATTTTGGGCATATAAATTAAGAAGGGCATTTTAGTTCCTTCACGTGGTGTTAGAAAAGTTATGAGGTCGTCATTCCATAGAATACCTTATTTTATATTAAAAGAGTATTATCACTGCAATTATTCCATGATAACTCTTTTTGTTGATGCCAGTAATAAGGGCTCCTAAGATTGTTTTCATTAAGTGTGGACTAGATTTAATTATCATTTTCATACGAAATGTGGCCTCAATGATCTCTGGATATTTTGATGATTGTTATCCTCTCTAAGCTGCTTGATTGACATTATTTTGCATGACTTGTACACTTCATAATTCCTTTTTACCATTAAAACAATGTTACGCTATTATGCTGCTGGGAGAATTTTATGGTTCTCGATTGACTAATTTCAGGAATTTAACAAGAAATCAAACTCTTTGTATACTATATTACGGAGTAGCAGGCTTGCTGGGAGTCAAAGAGCCCCATTCTTGAGGCGATTTCTTTTACGCCTAAACTTCAATTCCTTCTTTGAGGTAAAAGATATGAGTATCCTTTAGATGCTTTCTCTATATTTACTTAGCCCTGTAGTTTCTGATAGATGGTTATTTTATTCTATTAACAGGCAACTGCAAGAGGAGTGCTGAATGTTGTTAGACCACGTCCAGCAGTTACTGTTTTAAATCAACAATAGCGTTAAATTGTTTTACCATGTGAATGTGAGGGCTGTTGTATGATTAATGTTTGTTTGTTGGAGGAAGAGGGAAATATGTATGTTAATGGTAGTTTGAGACATATTCCAGGCAGCCATCCGTTCTGGATAGTTAGGTGGTGATCACGGCTTGAACAAAATGTCTATTTGCAGCTTGAGAATTATAAGTAGGCATTCTGGTTAGGTGATTGTTTGGTTAGATGGCTTGAAGTTGTGGGTCCCTTGAAAGTTAGATGGTAATTTGGGTAGATAGGTTTGACGGTGCAGTTTGGTTTCAGACTGTTGACTCAACGGTGAATCATCCCATGTGGTTAGCTAGCGCTTGCTCTTCGTCTGTAGCTTCAGCTTGTGGTTGTGGGTCTGCTTTGAAGCTTTGGCCTATTAATTAAGAAGGGGCTTTGGTTGCTGCCCCATTCTCAATTTATCTTGGGATGAATAATTTTCTTTATAAAAATGTGATTTTTATGTGTTTAAAATGAGTTTTGG
>NW_022195441.1:0-3328 GCF_008641045.1 Pistacia vera | reverse complement strand
TTAAAATAACTTTAATAAAAATTAACTAAGGGCTATAAAACATAATTTAAATCATGTACCTCCATGTTGGGTGTTACATTACCACACATAATTTATTAGATAAGAGGTCCTCATTGTTCTTCGTTTCTTCATCATGATCATTACAAAGATTATACAAAATAAAGTCCTATTTTAATTTACATCAATAAAATAGAAACTTTGCGTTACATAAGAGGGGAGTTAGTTGAGAAGAAGAAATACATGGAGATATTAGAGAGAGGCAAAACACGCAAGTCCTACTTATTTAAAAATTACAAAGAAGCCCAAAATTTGAATAAACAAACCAAAGGTCTTAAGGCTCATGTACCAAGCACTATGTAATTTTCAAACTAGAACATTGCATACATTCAAAACAATCAATTTTGAATTGGGTGGGTGAAATTATTAAATTGCCCTCTTAAATGTGCAGAATAATTATTGGCTTTAAAGTTTCTAAAAACTATAGTTTTGTCCCTATGCGAAATACACAAAATCGGTCCAACAACTTTCTTGCCGCAGCAGAGAAAATTCTTTCCCGCGGTGAAGATCACCCCATGGTTGCCACGGTGAAGTTTTATTTCGCCACGGTGAGATTGAACCTCTAGAAAACTCTAGAATTCCAGAATGTATCTTGCCGCTACAAAGTTTTATTTCATCTGTTGCGGTGAACATCGCAAATTAGTGAATCGTACAGTCCACATTTTTGCAATTTTTCGTGTAACGATGTGGATCCAAACGAATTGAATGCAAAAGCATTCGGTCAAGACACCAACCAACCGATATAAAATTCAATCAACACATTATTTAATCAATTGATCAATCAAATCATGCAATTAACACATATTTTACATATTTAAAAAAATAAATTAGTTTACACTAACATGTTATCAAACAAATCACATGTTATCAAACATCAATGAAACATTATAACCAATTACTCGAGGCTCTGGTACCACTGTAAGTAAATGATCAAATTCGTGCAGCGAAAAGACAAAATAATTTTAAAAATGAATCGATTATTACTCTAAACCCAAAATCTGGGCAACGATTATAACGTCTTATATGTTAAAACTAAATCTGTATAAAAACCAAATTCATACAAGGATTCATAATATGTTACCAATGTTTGGAGGCTCCTTCAATAACTCTAGTTTGATCTCGCTTCCAATGCAAAGTAGAATCGCACTCATGTCATCCACACGAAGATAATCCGTAGGACCTCTGTATTATTTTGCTAGAATAATCAAAGGCTTCAAGAATCCAAGAAGAGAAAAAGAATTTTCTCTCTACCAATGTTAAAAACGTGAGAGGGAGAGAAGATGGTGGCTAGGGTTTTTGATATAATGAATAATGTTCAATGTTTTTAATTTTAAGTTGCACTTATATAGAGCAATAATTAAAAACCGTGTTCTACTTAGGAATAACCATGGGCTCCAACCCTGATCCACCCTTGAAACCAAACACTCATTTAATGGTATTTTAAATTTAATTAATTATTATTGTTATTAAAATCAATTAATATATTAAAAAATATATTAACATTTAATTAACAATAATAATCCATTTAAATATATGTGCACATACATTTAAATATAATTTCACTAATTTTAATTTCAATATTAAAATTGAATACAGGCAACAACCTTAGCAAATTTAATTGTACTATGAGATTACCAAATGCCCTTTCATCTTAAAAGATGAAAATACCCCTTTCACAAAGTGATTCTTAAATTATCTTCTAAGTGTGTGATCCGTAGGCTCCTTATCATATCAGTAGTGAGTAGTATCAAGATTAACACCAATTAATCGTCTCACTACACACAGACCAAGATTAGCCCCTAGCAAGGCATCAAGGCAACCCGATAGATTTGGATTTAGTGAAATAGCTACCTATCAATAATATGGTTACTGTACAATCAAATCAGTTCATCATTCGTTATCCTATCAAGGCTGAGGTATAGAAATAGTGTCAACTTCAAATATCCTCAATATCTTTGTATACAGTTATTGGACCAATGATCAGAATAATAAATTGGATTGAGCAACAACTCAATCCCACTATGGCCACAGATTTAGTGTCATTGCCATTTACTGAATCGTGCAGTAAGATAACTTCTCCCGTACTCAAGAGTGATGAATCCTTTATCAATCCACCATAGTTCTGATACACTCCTCGATGCAGCTAACCACTACCATATTGATAGCTCTGAATAGAACTACGTTGAGCTAGTGTCAAACTACAACAATCGGTGCACAAGGTGCTCCGGTGATCTCAAATCTAAGGATCACATGCACCACCATTCGTTAGAGGATTTATTCCATAGACACTGGGGTTACCATCCATATGGAATCCTCTAGTGGGTCTGTCCAATGAACTTGCCTACAATAAGCACCCATGTGTTGCTCCAGGTTGTTGGCAAACAACCTTGACAAGTGAGATCAATCACTGTCTTTTGAAACGGTCATTCAACACTATGATAGCCTACCATATTATTTGTGTCCTTGGTTAGAATAATAATGGGGCTACGAACATTTCAAGAATAGCCACCATATGTGATCATAGGGTTCTCGCTATCAAGATTTGAAACACTTGATACCCTCGTCACGGTTCTACCATCCTAAGGACATATATTAATACATACAATTATGATTTACATGATATAGTAGAAAATTGCCTTTATTGATTAATAAACATTAGCACAAAGAGTCAGTTCTACAATAATTGATTGGCTCTAGGGCACCTACTCTAACAAAAGCATTAAGCACAATAATTAAACTTAGAAAGAATGCCTAAAAAGATTAACAAAAATATATCAACACATAATCACAGAAATTGGGCTACATCTTAGCCTGGGAAAATAAATTTAGCCCATAATCATTATAAAAGAAACAACCATCTTCATTAAAATGATCAACATTAGTTTAAGACAAAATTAAGAAGAACTTCTCTATATTGCGAATTGAAAGCTCTAGAAATTCAGTCACTTTGATCTCTTGTTGTGTTAGCTTCTCTAATTCTCTCCAATTCTCTCCAATTCTCCCAAAAATATGGCTATAGACTTATATTTATATCCCTAAGGAGCTAGGGTTGTGATTCCCCTTATGTAACGCCCCACTTGAGGTACGTAGCTAACATTTCTTCTTTTGCTCTTATTTGAGTTGGTTTATTAGTATTATTGTTTGGTTGACCTTTGATTGAGTGGTGTGTTGAATACTTGCCCTGAAATTGGTTGAAATAGAAGAAGTTCAGTGTTCCATGCTTCGCTGGGGCGAAGAAGAATCTTCACTACAGCGAAGAGGTGTTGAAGCC
>NW_022195440.1:0-1046 GCF_008641045.1 Pistacia vera | reverse complement strand
ATCATCTTGAGCACATGAGGACCAACTTGGGCTCCCTCAGTCAAACGACTCCCAAACAGTGCTTTCAACAGCTTGTACCTCTCATGTCGAGCATTTGTCTTGAAAAGCTCCTTGAGGTGTAGTATAATGGAAGCAGCGTCTACATTCTCATGCTACTTCTACAGCATAGGGGCATCGATGCTAACATCAAGCGTTGAACGCTATCAGCATCGTCAAGGAACTTTTGATAAGTATCCTTAACTTCTTGAGTGGTATCAGGATCAGGCTTAGCCATGTATGGCTTTTCAAGGATATGCAATTTCTTTTCTGACTTGAGTATAATCCAAAGATTACGATACCAGTTTGAGAAATTGGATCCATCCAACTTGTTTTCTTTCTCGATTATCGGTCGCAGGTTCATAATCCTCATTTTGGTGAATCTACAATTGCAGAAAAGATAAAGTTATTATAAAGTTCATTATTATTTAATATGGTCTATTATTAAATGATGCTTGGCATGCTGTCGTAGGCACCCAGAATTAAAACCCTAAAAAATACACGTAGTAGTATGAGTAGGGATCGTTCCCACGAAGAATGTCTAGCCGAGTTTTATGTTACCAGGAGAGGGGGGGGGGGGGGGGGGGGGGGTGGGGGAGGTGGGGGGGGGGGGGGGGGGGGGGGGGGAGGAATTTTAGTAAAAAAACAAAACAATTTCAGGAAAACAACTAATAGACAATTCCAAAGTAAATTATCAATCAATAGACAAATATTGGTCTAGGACAACATCCACCATCGGAATCTTACAAACTGATCATCGATGTAAAAATTTATCAATTGCTACTCTGAGTATTCACCGTTGGAATTGGTCCCTATCTCTCCTTACTTTTAATTAATCATGAAACAAGCGATCTAATTAACCTTACTACTAAACAACCCTAGACAAGCGTTACAGATTTAATCTAGTGGCAGCCTTAAGACCTAGAGAGATCGATGAAGCTAAACAACACAAACACAAGCGGTTGTATTTAATTTAGTTGAATGTTCTTCTTAAGATTTACTAATTCCTG
>NW_022195439.1:0-3578 GCF_008641045.1 Pistacia vera | reverse complement strand
AGAAGCCGAAGAGAAAGCTATTAAAGAAAAGGGGTTTTATTTGCACCCGTCACCGAGTACCACGCCAAGAGATGCGGAGCCGAGGTTGTTGCCGCTTTTTCCAGTGACTTCACCTAGGGTTTCAGGTTCTGCAGCTTCTAATTCTTGAATTATTATGAGGTTTTTTAATTTTTTCTTTTTGGTGTAAGATTTTTATGTATTGTTGGTAAGGAGGGGAGAAGAAAAATAAATTTGTAATGTTGAATATTTGCAGAGAATGAGAAAAATCTTGCTCTAATTGTAAACTTTTATGTTTTGTTGCTCTCTATTGGTTTTTATCTTTGTTCATATATACATATTTTTTCCTTTTTGGATATCCAATGCTTGTAAGATGATGATAATTTTTGTTTTGGGGGTTCGAAGAAAAGAAAATTGAATTCGCCTCTTGAAATAAAGGGGCTCAAAGTAATAAATTAGTGATAGTTAAAATCAAGTGGAACTTATGGAAGGTTGATAAATCATAAATCTATAGTTAGAAAAAATTCTTCCATTTTGGGTCGAATTGAAAAGGGTATCCAATGGTTCTTATTTATTTATTTGTTGGAGAAGCAGTAACTTTAATGAATATATTTACTGTATATTGCAATGAAAGGAAAGATGAATGATTGTGATCCAACTAAATTCAGTTCCATTACTTCAAGACATTAATAAACATTGTAAGAAGTGCAGGTACAGATGGAGAGAGAGAGCGATAGTAATGGGAAATGGGATAAGTTTTGTTTGTACCAAATGGCCAAAAGAAAATAAAAATAAAAGCAGCTAGCTTTGGGCAAGCTGTCAAAGATAGTGTAGATAAATGGGCAAGGAATCTTGACTCTTTTGTTTTGTTTTTTGCCTTTGTGAGTGAAAAAAGATGCCAAATTGAAGGAGTCATTCTATGAATGTATCTGCAACTTTCTCTCATCATGGACTCGGTGCCCACCAACCTTGCTCATCTGGGACGCTTGATCTACATTCATCAATCAATGCTGACGATAGAATTGAAATTCAACAGTGGAGATTTGATGGGTTGGGTCCCAGTCAATCTTGGGTTTAGCTTAATCAAGATTACTATGTTGATGATTGAAATGGTGTAGAGTTGCAGGGAAGGCGAGAAGAGGAGATTTTCTTTCTCTTTTATTTGGTTGAATTTGAGGTTTGAACACAATTAAATGAAGGACCCACTTGGATAATAAAGAACCGTGAAAAGAAAGAGAAAGAAATGGTCCCATCTCCCATTGTAGCCAGTTGAGTTTTATCTTTTCCAGAGTGAGTGGGTACTTAAATGTTCTTTTTTTTTAAAAAAAAAAAAAAAAAAAAAAAACAATCTTTCAGTTGGTGTAAAAGGTAATGAACCAAACGGGAGTTCTTTCTTTCTTTGAATCTAACACTTGAGACACTTCAAAGTTCAAACTTTTTGACTGAAAAGGAGACCCAACTGCAGTGAATGGAGACATGAGAGGAAGTGCAGGTGGGGGGACGGAGTGAGTGGGTCTTGTGATGATGAAATAAAAGAAAGTGAAATTAATTCAATTGGGAAAAGCCATAAAACATGGTGGCTACGCTACTGACCTCTTTATGTTTTGTCTTCTTTGTTTTTTGTTTTCTGTTGTGTGTATTTTACACTTTTTTTTCCCTTTCATTCTTCCATGTGCACTGTTTCTATTTCCCAATCATCATCCTTTTACTCTTCTTCTTCTTCTTCCTTGTCAAAATATTTAATTCCGGAAATCCGTCTTTTTCACGTGNCTCGCTTCTAAACCCGCATCTCAACCCGACCCTAATTCCAACAAAACCCATAACATCCCTCCCATCAAGTCTATACCCAAAAAACAACAGCAATCTGGCTTCAAGCTTTACGAACGCAGAAATTCTCTCAAGAACCTTAAGATCAACCCTCTTAACCCAAACCCATTTATCACTTCCGGGTTTTCGCCCCGAAAACCCGAGATTCTCTCTCCTAGTATTCTTGATTTTCCTTCTCTAGTTCTTAGTCCGGTTACTCCGTTGATACCTGACCCCTTTGACCGATCCGGACCCGTTAATTATATTAACAAGAGTGGTTTACATGCAGATAGTAGTAAGATGGACAGAGAAGCCGAAGAGAAAGCTATTAAAGAAAAGGGGTTTTATTTGCACCCGTCACCGAGTACCACGCCAAGAGATGCGGAGCCGAGGTTGTTGCCGCTTTTTCCAGTGACTTCACCTAGGGTTTCAGGTTCTGCAGCTTCTAATTCTTGAATTATTATGAGGTTTTTTAATTTTTTCTTTTTGGTGTAAGATTTTTATGTATTGTTGGTAATGAGGGGAGAAGAAAAATAAATTTGTAATGTTGAATATTTGCAGAGAATGAGAAAAATCTTGCTCTAATTGTAAACTTTTATGTTTTGTTGCTCTCTATTGGTTTTTATCTTTGTTCATACATACGTATTTTTTCCTTGTTGAATATCCAATGCTCGTAAGATGATGATAATTTTTGTTTTGGGGGTTCGAAGAAAAGAAAATTGAATTCGCCTCTTGAAATAAAGGGGCTCAAAGTAATAAATTAGTGATAGTTAAAATCAAGTGGAACTTATGGAAGGTTGATAAATCATAAATCTATAGTTAGAAAAAATTCTTCCATTTTGGGTTGAATTGAAAAGGGTATCCAATGGTTCTTATTTATTTATTTGTTGGAGAAGCAGTAACTTTAATGAATATATTTACTGTATATTGCAATGAAAGGAAAGATGAATGATTGTGATCCAACTAAATTCAGTTCCATTACTTCAAGACATTAATAAACATTGTAAGAAGTGCAGGTACAGATGGAGAGAGAGAGCGATAGTAATGGGAAATGGGATAAGTTTTGTTTGTACCAAATGGCCAAAAGAAAATAAAAATAAAAGCAGCTAGCTTTGGGCAAGCTGTCAAAGATAGTGTAGATAAATGGGCAAGGAATCTTGACTCTTTTGTTTTGTTTTTTGCCTTTGTGAGTGAAAAAAGATGCCAAATTGAAGGAGTCATTCTATGAATGTATCTGCAACTTTCTCTCATCATGGACTCGGTGCCCACCAACCTTGCTCATCTGGGACGCTTGATCTACATTCATCAATCAATGCTGACGATAGAATTGAAATTCAACAGTGGAGATTTGATGGGTTGGGTCCCAGTCAATCTTGGGTTTAGCTTAATCAAGATTACTATGTTGATGATTGAAATGGTGTAGAGTTGCAGGGAAGGCGAGAAGAGGAGATTTTCTTTCTCTTTTATTTGGTTGAATTTGAGGTTTGAACACAATTAAATGAAGGACCCACTTGGATAATAAAGAACCGTGAAAAGAAAGAGAAAGAAATGGTCCCATCTCCCATTGTAGCCAGTTGAGTTTTATCTTTTCCAGAGTGAGTGGGTACTTAAATGTTCTTTTTTTTTAAAAAAAAAAAAAAAAAAAAAAAACAATCTTTCAGTTGGTGTAAAAGGTAATGAACCAAACGGGAGTTCTTTCTTTCTTTGAATCTAACACTTGAGACACTTCAAAGTTCAAACTTTTTGACTGAAAAGGAGACCCAACTGCAGTGAAT